>NW_020356347.1:0-55087 GCF_002211085.1 Panicum hallii
AGTCGATGCAAAACTGGCCGAACAGGTGCCATTAACGCACAAGTTTGCTAAAGGAAGTTGCTTTGAAATTTTTCGCAACGATAGCATGTGATCCACTCCATTGGACCCAAAACTCATGTTTTGGAGCGTTTCGGTCCGTTTTGTTACTGCACGAAAGTTGATGCAAAACAAGCCGAACTGGTGCCATTATTGCACAAGTTCGCTAAACAAAGTCACGTCGGAATTTTTCGCAACGAACGCACCCGATCCACTCCAATGACCCAAAACTTATGTGTTGGAGCGTTTCGAACCGTTTCATTACTGCACGAAAGTCGATGCAAATTGGCTGAACGTGTGCCATTAACGCAAAGTTCGCTAAACAAGGTCGCCGTCAGAATTTTTTGGCAATGGACGCATCCGATCCATTCCATTGGATCCAAAACTCATGTTTTGGACCGTTTCAGACCATTTCGATACTGCACGAAAGTCGATACAAAACAAACTGGTGCCATTATCGCAAGTTTGCTAAACAAAGTCGCGTCAGAATTTTTCGCAACGATCGCACCCGATCCACTCAATTGGACCCAAAACTCATGTTTTTGGGGTGTTTCGTACCGTTTCGTTACTGCACGAAAGTCGATGCAAAACTGGCCGAACTGGTGCCATTATCGCAACAAGTTTAGCTAAACAAAGTGCGTCGGAATTTTTCGCAACAAACGCACCCGATCCACTCCATTTTGATCAAAACTCATATTTTTGGGGCGTTTCGGACCATTTCGTTACTGCACGAAACTCGATGCAAATCTGACGAACATGTGCCATTAAGGCACTAGTTCGCTAAAAAAGTCGCGTCGGAATTTTTCGCCAAGGCTCATGTTTTGGGGCGTTTCGGACCATTTCGTTACTGCACGAAACTCGATGCAAATCTGGCCGAACTGGTGCCATTATCGCACAAGTTCGCAAAGCAAAGTCGCGTCGGAAATATTCGCAACGAACGCACCCGATCTCCATTTGGCCAATAACTCATGTTTTGGGGCGTTTCGGACCGTTTCGTTACTGCACGAAAGTCGATGCAAAACTGGTGCCATTAAGGCACAAGTTCGCTAAAGGAAGTTGCTTTGAAATTTTTTCGCAACGAACGCACGTGATCCACTCCATTGGACCCAAAACTCATATTTTGGAGCGTTCCGGACTATTTCATTGGTCACCAAAAGTTGGTGTAAAAGTGGCAGAACTAGCGCCATTGACACGCAAGTTCGCTAAACGAAGTTGTGTCGAAATTTTTTGCAACGAACGCACCTGATCCACTCCATTTGACCCAAAACTTATGTTTTGGGGCGTGTCTGACCGTTTCGTTACTGCACGGAAGTCGATGCAAAACAGGCCGAACTGGTGCCATTATCGCACAACTTCGCTAAAGGTAGTCGCTCAGAATTTTTTGCAATGAACGCACCCGATCCACTCCATTTGACCAAAAGCTCATATTTTGGAGCGTTTCGGACCGTTTCATTGCTGCTCGAAAGTCGATGAACAACTGGACGAACAGGTGCCATTAAGGCACAAGTTCGCTAGAGGAAGTTGCTTCGAAATTTTTCGCAACGAACGCACGTGATCCACTCCATTGAAACCAAAACTCAGGTTTTGGAGTGTTTCGGACCGTTTCGTTACTGCACGAAAGTCGATGCAAACTGGCCGAACTGGTGCCATGAACGCATAGGTTCGCTAAACAAGGTCGCGTCAGAATTTTTTGCAACGAACGCACCCGATCCATTCCATTGGACACAAAACTCATGTTTTGGGGCGTTCGGACCATTTCGATACTGCACGAAAGTCGATGCAAAACTGACCGGAACTGGTGCATTATCGCACAAGTTCGCTAAACAAAGTCGCGTCGGAATTTTTCGCAACGAACGCATCCGATCCAATCCATTTGACAAAAAACTCCTGTTTTGGGGTGTTTTGGACTGTTTTGTTACTACATGAAAGTCGATGCAAAACTGGACGAACAGGTACCATTAAGCACAAGTTCGCTAAAGGAAGTTGCTTCGAAATTTTTCGCAACGAACGCACGTGATCCACTCCATTGGACCCAAAACTCATGTTTTGGAGCGTTTCGGACCGTTTTGTTACTGCACGTAAGTCGATGCAAATTGGCCGAACTGGTGCCATGAACGCACAAATTCGCTAAACAAGGTTGCGTCAGAATTTTTCGCAACGAACGCACCCGATCCATTCCATTGGACCCAAAACTCATGTTTTGGGGCATTTCGGACCATTTCGATACTGCACAAAAGTCAATGCAAAACTAGCCGAATTGGTGCCATTATCGCACAAGTTCAGTAAACAAAGTCGCGTCGGAATTTTTCGCAACGAACGCACCCGATCCGCTCCATTGGACCGAAAACTAATATTTGGGGTGTTTCGGACCATTTTTTTACTGCACGAAAGTCAATCCAAAACTAGCGAACTGGTGCCATTATCGCACAAGTTCAGTAAACAAAGTCGCGTCGGAATTTATCGCAACGAACGCACCCGATCCACTACATTTGATCAAAAACTCTTGTTTTGGGGTGTTTCGGACTGTTTCGTTACTGCATGAAAGTCGATGCAAAACTGTATGAACAGGTGCCATTAAGGCACAAGTTCGCAAAAGGAAGTTGCTTCAAAATTTTTTGCAACGAACGCACGTGATCCATATCATTGAACCCAAAACTGAGGTTTTGGAGCGTTTCGGACCATTTCGTTACTGCACGAAAGTCGATGCAAACTGGCCGAACTGGTGTCATGAATGCACAAGTGCGCTAAAACAAGGTCGCGTCAGAATTTTTCACAACGAACACAGCCGATCCACTCCATTGGACCCAAAACTCATGTTTTGGGGCGTTTCGGACCATTTCGATTCTGCAGAAAGTCGATGCAAAACTAGCCGAACTGGTGCCATTATCGCACATGTTCGCTAAACAAAGTCGCGTCGGAATTTTTCACAACGAATGATGTGAACCTGTTAGGGTTTGTTCCTGATCTTTCGATGAGAGGCGTGGAATCGATTGATAGAGGAGACGACGTTCACGGCCCGACTACAGCCTTCCAAGGATGCTGCGCCTTAGCAACCGATACACCACCTCCTTTGGTTGCCGCGATCTTGTGGAGCGCGACACCCGGCCACTAGGGCACTTGTCCTGCAAGCAATCGAAGAACTAGCAAGAACAAGTAGAACAAGTACTGAAATTACGAGATGTAACTGAAGGTCTCAAACCGAATCTCAATTATGGTAGGGTTCCGAAAACAAGTGGATGGGCGACTGGATCAGCACGCGCATCTACAAGGAACTAGCAAAAGCTAAACTTGCATCTAACAAAACCCGAGTGTTCTTGACGGCGGCTAAAGGTTATAAAGAAGTGGGAGAATGACCACAAGGGTGCTGGGGTCGTGTTCCAACCCTAGGACGCATCCGTCTTGGACTCTACTTGATACACGGCCCGTTGGGCCATATTAGGGTGACGCAGCACCGTGGCTGAAAAGGACTCTGTAGTAAATCTAGGATTGCGGTTGACTCTGAATAGATATTAAGGTGAAGCCAGATCCATTGGAAAGTAGATTTGATAAGCTTTCCAGAGAGTATTTGACTGAACAAAACGGAGTCCGGATGAAGTCGTGGCGGCCGTCACAAGTCGTGTATGTCCTGCAGTCCGAATCCAGCCTGCGCGATGCCTCTTCCCTTTTGATCCAATCCATGGTTCCTGAGTAAAACAAGAGTGCACATGTCTCCATTCTCTAAATATGATGAACCTAAGCTTAAGAGTGAACTTACTTGATGGGTAAGCCGATGAGCACGAGCGCGAGTAATAGGACCAAGAGGTGTTGTTGAAGTAGATACTGGTGTAGGTGTGGATGTATCGTTAGTGGCGATGTCCTCATCATCCTCCCCTTCTTTCATTTGAGTCATCCTCGACTCAAGCTCATCGTCCTCTCCCAAATATGGCTTCAAATCTCTAATGTTAAATGTGGGACTAACCCCAAAATCCACAGGCAGGTCTAGCTTATATGCATTATCATTAATTCGTTCTAGCACTTTAAACGGTCCATCAGCCCGAGGCATCAACTTAGATTTTCGCAAAGTAGGAAACCTATCCTTTCTCAAGTGCAACCAAACCAATTCACCAGGTTCAAAGATCAATTGCTTTCTACCTTTATCACCAGCAAGCTTATACTTAGAATTCATGCGCTCTATGTTTTCTTTAGTTGTTTCATGCAGTTTTAACATCAGTTCAGCACGTTGCTTAGCATCAAAGTTCAATTTTTCAGAAGTGGGCAAAGGCATTAAATCAATAGGAGCACGAGGAATCAAGCCATAAACAATCTCAAAAGGGCACATATTTGTAGTAGAATGCATGGAACGATTATAAGCAAACTCAACATGAGGCAAACATTCTTCCCACAACTTAATATTCTTCTTTAAAACAGCCCTTAACATGGTAGACAAGGTTCGATTAACAACTTCAGTTTGACCATCAGTTTGGGGATGACAAGTGGTAGAAAATAGAAGCTTAGTTCTCAATTGTGCCCATAAAGTTCTCCAAAAGTGGCTAAGAAATTTGGCATCACGATCAGAAACAATTGTGTTTGGCACACCATGCAAACGAACAATTTCTTGAAAGAACAAATCAGCAACATGTGTAGCATCATCAGTTTTATGACATGGAATAAAGTGTGCCATCTTGGAAAATCTATCTACAACCACAAAAACGCTATCACGTCCCTTCCTAGTTCTAGGCAATCCCAACACGAAATCCATAGAAATATCCTCCCAAGGAGCACTACGAACTGGTAAAGGCATATACAAACCATGCGGATTTAAACGGGACTTAGCTTTCTGACATGTAGTGCAGTGTGCAACAAATCGCTCCACATCTCTTCTCATTTTTTTGCCAAAAGAAATGACCAGCAAGTACATCCTCTGTCTTCTTTGCTCCAAAATGCCCCATCAAGCCACCGCCATGCGCTTCCTGTAACAACAACAAATGAACGGAGCTAGCTGGAATGCATAGCTTGTTAGCTTGAAACACAAACCCATCATTGACGATGAATTTGTTCCATGCTTTTCCATCCTTACAATGCAGCAAAACATCCTTAAAATCAGCATCATTCACATATTGTGTTTTAATTGTGTCCAAACCAAAAATCTTGCAATCAAGTTGTGTCAACAGAGTATATCGCCTAGACAAAGCATCAGCAATGACATTCTCTTTTCCTTTCTTGTGTTTGATGACATAAGGAAAAGATTCAATAAATTCAACCCACTTAGCATGTCTACGGTTCAGTTTTCCTTGACTACGAATATGTTTCAAAGATTCATGATCAGAATGGATAACAAACTCTTTGGGCCACAAATAATGCTGCCATGTTTCTAATGTGCGCACAAGAGCATACAATTCCTTGTCATAAGTAGAATAATTCAGAACAGGTCCGCTCAATTTCTCACTAAAATATGCAACAGGTTTACCATCTTGTAACAAAACACCACCCAAACCAATTCCACTAGCATCACATTCAAGCTCAAAGGTCTTATTAAAATCAGGAAGTTGGAGGAGAGGTGCTTGTGTCAACTTATCTTTCAACATGGTGAACGCATTCTCTTGTGTGGTGCCCCAAGAAAAGGGAACCCCCTTCTTCGTAAGCGCATTCAACGGTGCCGCAATGGTGCTGAAATCCTTCACGAAGCGACGATAGAACCCAGCAAGTCCTAGAAAACTCCGCACCTGTGTGATGGTCTTTGGTACAGGCCATCCCTGAATAGCTTCCACCTTAGCTTGATCAACTTCAATTCCCTGTGGAGTGATAATATAGCCAAGAAAAGATACTCGATCTGTGCAAAAGACGCACTTCTCAAGGTTACCAAATAAACGTGCATCACGTAAAGCAGTAAAAACAGCACGTAGATGATCAAGATGTGCCTCCATAGATTTGCTGTAAATCAATATATCATCAAAGTAGACCACAAAAAATTTGCCAATGAAAGCACGCAGAACCTCATTCATTAATCGCATGAAGGTGCTAGGTGCATTAGTTAACCCAAAAGGCATGACTAACCACTCATATAACCCGAACTTAGTTTTGAAAGCAGTTTTCCATTCATCTCCCAATTTCATGCGAATCTTGTGGTACCCACTACGCAAATCAACTTTGGTAAACACAATAGCACCACTCAATTCATCAAGCATATCATCCAAACGTGGAATAGGATGTCGGTATCGAATTGTGATATTGTTAATAGCTCTACAATCGACACACATACGCCACGTTCCATCTTTCTTGGGGACTAAAATAACCGGAACAGCACAAGGACTAAGGGACTCACGTACAAAACCTTTGTCGAGTAGTTCTTGCACTTGTCGCTGAATCTCTTTTGTTTCTTCCGGATTGGTCCAGTACGGCGCACGGTTGGGCAGCGATGCACCTGGAATCAGATCAATTTGGTGCTCAATCTCTCGTATTGGTGGCAGCCCCGCTGGTATTTCACTTTGAAACACATCAGAATACTCCTGCAAAACGTTAGCGACAGCAGGGGGCAAAGAGTGCTGCATATCATGAATGGAAATCAAAGCATCTTTGCACACCAAAGCATAGGCAATAGAAGTGGTAGCAATCAAGTCATTAATATCAGATTTAGTAGCAAGCAAGCAAGTCCCTTTCAAGCGTATCTCATCTTGCTTATTAGCAACCAACTTGACAATTTTATTGGTCTCACTTTTAGCTTTGGCAGCTCTAGCAGTATCATCACGCACAATAGCTTCAGGAGACATAGGAAGCAACACAATTTTCTTATCATGGTGCAAGAGCGAAAACTGATTTCATCTACCATAATGCACACAATCCGTATAAAATTGCCAAGGTCTACCGAGCAGAATATGGCAAGCTTGCATAGGCACAACATCGCACTCAACAATATCATGATATGCTCCGATTGCAAAATTAATGCGCACCAGCCTCGTTACCTTAGCCTTACCACTGTTGTTTAGCCATTGAATGTGATACGGGTGTGGGTGTGGTTTGGTGCTGAGTGCAAGCTTCTCCACCAGTTCGCTGCTAGCCAAATTGTTGCAACTACCTCCATCAATAATCATACGACAAGAACGCTCTTTAATGACTCACTTAGTTTGAAATAGCGTGTGTCACTGATTTTGCTCCGCCTTCTGCATTTGTGCACTAAGCACACGCTGCACAATGAGACTCTCGTAGTGTTCGGCTGCCCCTGCATCAATATGTTCGTCTGGTGGTCCCTCATTACCTGCATGGTCAGCAGCAAACAAAGCAAGTGTATCATCATCAAAATCACTAGCAGAGGAATACGCACCATCATCTTTGACCACCAAAACGCGCTTGGTAGGACAGTCACGCTGCAAGTGCCCAAAGCCCTTGCACCGATGACACTGGACATCCCTTGTTCTACCCGTGGATGCAACCGAGGAAGCACTAGCGGCTGGTTTCTGGACAGTCTTGGTTGCTGAAGTGGTGGGAGGAGCGCGTGGCTTGTCGCTGGATGGAGAAGACGCTGCTGTACGACTCGGTGAAGGAGCTGGTACAGGTGCACGTCCGCTCATAGAAGTAGTCGTGCATGGCTGCCATGATGTAGATTTACCTACAGAAACATTAGACCTAGCACTAGCACGTCGTCACTGTACCTCCCTTTCAGCTTTACAAGCAAGATGGAACAAACGGGTTACGTTAGTATAATCTTTATATGCAAGAATGTCCTGAATTTCTCTATTTAACCCGCCCAAAAATCTAGCCATAGCAGGTTCCTCACCCTCCACTAAATTACAACGTAGCATACCCATTTGCAATTCCTGATAATATTCTTCTACAGTTCTAGTGCCCTGCCTCAATTGTTGTAACTTATGTAACAGATCACGTGCATAGTAAGAAGGAACGAATCTAGCCCGCATGACCCGTTTCAAAGCATCCCAAGTTTGTGGCATGTCATCAGCATTTTTCTTGCCATGTTCTATCCACCAAAAAGAAGCAAAATCAGTGAACTCACTAGTAGCAGCCCTAACATGTGCATTCTCAGGAAAATCATGGCATGCAAACTTTTGATCAACAGCAATTTCCCAAGTAATGTATGCATCAGGGTCATATGTACCATCAAAAGGAGGTATCTTAAATTTAATCTTGCTGAAAGCATCATCATTGTTGCGTACCTTACGGTGGCGAAAACCACCCATACTTCTACGATTAGTGCGTAGCCGGCGGCGATGGCGAGCGTCTTGTTCATCCTGTTCAGTATCAGCAATATATTCATCCGCCCAATCATCACACTGTTCGTTGGTCTTCGCATGGAGCTCATCAAAACGCCGCAAAAGAGCAGCGAGACTCTTGTCAATATTGCCGACCGCTGTCTCCAGGCCCGTAAGCTTGGTGTTGGTGGCAATCTGCGTAGCCTCCAATTGTCCAATCTTGTCATTCGTCACCTGCATATCATTATCAAGTCCCTCTGTGTGCCGCTGCACTTGCCTTTCAAAATGTTGTATGATGCCCCTGGTACGTGGAGACTGATGCAAGCTATGATCCTCCTCCTCGGAGCCTGCCATGGTGAGAAAGACAAGGACAACAAGAAAACAAGTGAAGTAGTAAAATCCCTATAGCTAATAGGGTGTAGCTACTGTAAGGCGCTCACTCTCAACCTGTTGCACAAGCTCTTACCAATTCTTACCTTGCTGCTAGGAGGGGACGGCAACCAACAAGTCCGCAACCGTGGAATGAAGTGTATCAGCGCTGCAGCAACAAGACCTGTGGAGCTGTAGTCGGATATGTGGAGCTGTAGGTGGGCTTGAACAAGGAAGTACTAGCACCACGTTAGTCACAAAGGCAAGCTGAATAATCGTTCAACGGTGGTACTGTGCTGGTCCTAGTCTAGACCGTGCTAGAGACGCGAGCCTGGACACAAAGGAAGTCACAAAGCACCACTCCGAACAGAAGGGAAAAACAAACGCAATGAATTAGCCCCTTGCTTCTTCTTTTTTCCTTTTTTTTAACACTGATCCTTTTTTTTCTTCTTTTTTTTCTTTTTTTTCAGGAGAACCTCAAAAACAGATGCTATGAACAAAGGAGTACAAGTGAGCAAGTCACCACACACGCTTTTTCCACACACTCTCTCTCTCTCTCTGGAGTAGGCCGAAACTTAAATATATGTGTGAAGTGTTATTGCTTCTGGTGCACAGTTCGGACTCAGATGCAACCAGCACCGAATTCAACTCAGACTTGATAACAAAGAGGCACTCAGATTTGGCAACCGCAAGATGAATAGGCTACCCGAATTCAAATCGGTCTCGGCCAACACGCGCTTAACCGATTCCAAGTCGAACTTGACAACCAAAGTGTATTCTGATTCAGCCAAAACAGTGATGAAAAAGGTAACGTACGTGACCAAACGTAGCAAGAACTCGAAACTCTAAAGGACTACAACTAAGACCAGCAACTCGACACAACCGATGCAACCGAAAACTCAACAAGACCTAACTAAGCAGTACTAGTAAAGGCTCAAAAGGGTCTATAGGATTGCGGTGGGGGAAAAAAATTCTGCTATTTTTGGCTTTTTCTGGACTGTAGGAAAATAAAAATAGCGAAGGATTGGAAGTCTCTCACCGAACAACCTTGCTCTGATTACCAACTGATATGAACCCGTTAGGGTTTGTTCCTGATCTTTCGATGAGAGGTGTGGAATAACTCGATTGATAGAGGAGACGACGTTCACGGCCCGACTATAGCCTTCCAAGGATGCTGCGCCTTAGCAACCGATACACCACCTCCTTTGGTTGCCGCGATCTTGTGGAGCGCGACACCCGGCCACTAGGGCACTTGTCCTGCAAGCAATCGAAGAACTAGCAAGAACAAGTAGAACAAGTACTGAAATTACGAGATGTAATTGAAGGTCTCAAACCGAATCTCAATTATGGTGGGGTTCGAAAACAAGTGGACGGGCGGCTGGATCAGCACGCGCATCTACAAGGAACTAGCAAAAGCTAAACTTGCATCTAACAAAACCCGAGTGTTCTTGACGGTGGGAGAATGACCACAAGGGTGCTGGGGTGTGTTCCAACCCTAGGACGCATCCATCTTGGACTCTACTTGATACACGGCCTGTTGGGCATATTAGGGTGACGCAGCACCGTGGCTGAAAAGGACTCTGTAGTAAATCTAGGATTGCGGTTGACTCCAAATAGATATTGAGGTGATTCTAGATCCGTTGGAAAGTAGATTTGATAAGCTTTCCAGAAAGTACTTGACTGAAGAAAATGGAGTCCGGATGAAGTCGTGGCGGCCGTCACAAGTCGTGTCTGTCCAGCAGTCCGAATCCAGCTTGCGCGATGCCTCTTCCCTTTTGATCCAATCCATGGTTCCTGAGTAAAACAAGAGTGCACGTGTCTCCATTCTCTAAATATGATGAACCTGAGCTTAAGAGTGAACTTACTTGATGGGTAAGCTGACGAGCACGAGCGCGAGTAATTGGACCAAGAGGTGTTGTTGAAGTAGATACTGGTGTAGGTGTGAATGTATCGTTAGTGGCGATGTCCTCCTCAACGAACGCACCCGATCCACTCCATTTGACCAAAAACTAATATTTTGGGGCGTTTCAGACCGTTTCGTTACTGCACGAAACTCGATGCAAAACTGGCCGAACTGGTGCCATTATCGCACAAGTTTGCTAAGCAAAGTCGCGTCGGAATTTTTCGCAACAAATGCACCCGAACCACTCCATTGGACCCAAGACTCAAGTTTTGGGGCGTTTTGGACCGTTTCCTTACTGCACGAAAGTCGATGCAAAACTGGCCAAACTGGTGCCATTATCGCACAAGTTCGCTAAACAAAGTCGCGTCAGAATTTTTCGCAACGGGCGCAGCCGATCCAATCCATTTGACCAAAAACTCATGTTTTGTGGCGTTTCGGACATTTCGTTACTGCATGAAAGTTGATGCAAAACTGGCCGAACTGGTGCCATTATCGCACAAGTTCCGTAAACAAAGTCGCGTCGGAATTTTTCGTAACGAACGCACCTGATCCACTCCATTTGACCCCAAATTCTGGTTTTGGGTCATTTCGGACCGTTTCGTTACTGTACGAAAGTCGATGCAAAACTGGCCGAACAGGTGCCATTAATGCACAAGTTTGCTAAAGGAAGTTGCTTCGAAATTTTTCGCAACGAAGGCATGTGATCCACTCCATTGGACCCAAAACTCATGTTTTGGAGCGTTTCAGACCGTTTCGTTACTGCACGAAAGTTGATCCAAAACTGGACGAACAGGTGCCATTAAGGCACAAGTTCGCTAAAGGAAGTTGCTTCAAAATTTTTCGTAACGAACGCACGTGATCCACTCCATTGAACCCAAAACTTAGGTTTTGGAGCGTTTCGGACCGTTTCGTTACTACACGAAAGTCGATGCAAACTGGCCGAACTGGGGCCATGAACGCACAAGTTCGCTAAACAAGGTCGCGTCAGAATTTTTGGCAACGAACGCACCCGATCCATTCCATTGGACACAAAACTAATGTTTTGGGGCGTTTTGGACCATTTCGATACTGCACGAAAGTCGATGCGAAACTGGCCGAACTGGTGCCATTATCGCACAAGTTCGCTAAACAAAGTCGCGTCGGAATTTTTCGCAACAAACGCACCCGATCCAATCCATTTGGCCAAAAACTCCTGTTTTGGGGCGTTTCGGACTGTTTCGTTACTGCACGAAAGTCGATGCAAAACTGGACGAACAGGTGCCATTAAGGCGCAAGTTCGGTAAAAGGAAGTTGCTTCGAAATTTTTCGCAACGAACGCACGTGATCCACTCCATTGGACCCAAAACTCATGTTTTGGATCGTTTCGGACCGTTTTGTTACTGCACGAAAGTCGATGCAAACTGGCCGAGCTGGTGCCATGAACGCATAAATTCGCTAAACAAGGTCATGTCAGAATTTTTCGCAACTAATGCACTCGATCCTATCCATTGGAGCCAAAACTGATGTTTTGGGGCGTTTCGGACCAGTTCGATACTGCACGAAAGTCGATGCAAAACTAGCCGGCCTGGTGCCATTATCGCACAAGTTCGCTAAACAAAGTCGCGTCGGAATTTTTCGCAACGAACGCACCTGATCCACTCCATTGGACCCAAAACTAATATTTTGGGGCGTTTCGGACCATTTTGTTACTGCATGAAAGTCGATGCAAAACTAGCCGAACTGGTGCCATTATCGCAGAAGTTCCGTAAACAAAGTCGCGTCGGAATTTTTTGCAACGAACGCACCCGATCCACTCCATTTGATCGAAAACTCATGTTTTGGGGCGTTTCGGACCGTTTCGTTATGGCACGAAAGTCGATGCAAAACTGGACGAACAGGTGCCATTAAGGCACAAGTTCACTAAACGAAGTTGATTCAAAATTTTTGCAACGAACGGACGTGATCCACTCCATTGAACCCAAAATTGAGGTTTTGCAGAGTTTCGGACCGTTTCGTTACTGCACGAAAGTCGATGCAAACTGGCCGAACTGGTGCCATGAATGCACAAGTTCGCTAAACAACGTCGCGTCAGAATTTTTCACAATGAACGCAGCCGATCCACTCCATTTGACCCAAAACTCATGTTTTGAGGCGTTTCGGACCATTTCGATACTGCAGAAAGACGATGCAAAACTAGCCGAACTGGTGCCATTATCGCACAAGTTCGCTAAACAGTGTCGCATCGGAATTTTTGGGGCGTTTCGGACCGTTTCGTTACTGCACGAAACTCGATGCAAAACTGGCCGAACTGGTGCCATTATCGCACAAGTTCGCTAAGCAAAGTCGCGTCTGAATTTTCGCAACGAATGCACCCGAACCACTCCATTAGACCCAATACTCAAGTTTTGGGGCGTTTTGGACCATTTCGTTACTGCACGAAAGTCGATGCAAAACTGGACAAAATGGTGCCATTATCGCACAAGTTTGCTAAACAAAGTTGCATCAGAATTTTTTGCAACGAGCGCACCCAATCCAATCCATTTGACCAAAAACTCATGTTTTGTGGCGTTTCGGACCGTTTCGTTACTGCATGAAAGTTGATGCAAAACTGGCCGAACTGGTGCCATTATCGCACAAGTTCCGTAAACAAAGTCGCGTCGAAATTTTTCGCAACGAATGCACCTGATCCACTCCATTTGACCCGAAATTCTTGTTTTGGGTCATTTCGGACCGTTTCGTTACTGTACGAAAGTCGATGCAAAACTGGCCGAACAGGTGCCTTTAACGCACAAGTTTGGTAAAGGAAGTTGCTTCGAAATTTTTCGCAACGAAGGCATGTGATCCACTCCATTGGACCCAAAACTCTTATTTTGGAGCGTTTCGGACCGTTTCATTACTGCACGAAAGTTAATGCAAAACTGGCCGAGCTGGTGCCATTATTGCACAAGTTCGCTACACAAAGTCGCGTTAGAGTTTTTCGCAACGAACGCACCTGATCCACTCCATTCGACCCAAAACTTATGTGTTGGAGCATTTCGGACCGTTTCGTTACTGCACGAAAGTCGATGCAAACTGGCTGAACTGGTGCCATTAACGCAAAGTTCGCTAAACAAGGTCGCGTCAGAATTTTTGGCAATGGACGAACCCGTTCCATTCCATTGGGCCCAAAACTCATGTTTTGGGCCGTTTCGGACCATTTCGATACTGCACGAAAGTCGATGCAAAACTAGCCAAACTGGTGCCATTATCGCACAGGTTCGCTAAACAATGTCGCGTCGGAATTTTTCGCAACGATCGCACCCGATCCACTCAATTGGACCCAAAACTCATGTTTTGGGGTGTTTTTGACCGTTTCGTTACTGCACGAAAGTCGATGCAAAACTGGCTGAACTGGTGCATTATCGCACAAGTTTATAAACAAAGTCGCGTCGGAATTTTTCGCAACGAACGCACCCGATCCACTCTATTGGACCCAAAACTCATGTTTTGGGGCATTTCGGACCATTTTGTTACTGCACGAAAGTCGATGCAAAACTGGCCGAACTGGTGCCATTATCGCACAAGTTCAGTAAATAAAGTCGCGTCGGAATTTTTCGCAACGAATGCACCCGATCCACTCCATTTGTAAAAACTCATGTTTTGGGGCGTTTCGGACCGATTCGTTACTGCATGAAAGTCGATGCAAAACTGGACGAACATGTGTCATTAAGGCACAAGTTGGCTAAACAAAGTCGCGTCGGAATTTTTCGCACCGAACGCACCCGATCTAATCCATTTGACCAAAAACACATGTTTTGCGGCGTTTCGGACCGTTTCGTTATTGCATGATGATGCAAATTGGCCGAACTGGTGCCATTATCGCACAAGTTCGCAAAGCAAAGTCGCGTCGGAAATATTCGCAACGAACGCATCCAATCCACTCCATTGGACCCAAGACTCAAGTTTTGGGGCGTTTCGGACCGTTTCGTTACTACACGAAAGTCGATGCAAAACTGACCGAACTGGTGCCATTATCGCACAAGTTCAGTAAACAAAGTCGCATCAGAAATATTCGCAACGAACGCACCCGATCCACTCCATTTGACCAATAACTTATGTTTTGGGGCGTTTTGGACTGTTTCGTTACTGCACGAAAGTCGATGCAAAACAGGTCATTAAGGCACAAGTTCGCTAAAGGAAGTTGCTTCGAAATTTTTTGCAACGAACGCACGTGATCCACTCCATTGGACACCCAACTCATATTTTGGATCGTTCCGGACTATTTCATTGGTCCACAAAAGTTGATGTAAAAGTGGCAGAACTAGCGCCATTAACGAGCAAGTTCGCTAAACGAAGTTGTGTCAAAAATTTTTGCAACGAACGCACCTGATCCACTCCATTTGACCCAAAACTTATGTTTTGGGGCGTGTCAGACCGTTTCGTTACTGCACGGAAGTCGATGCAAAACTGGCCGAACTGGTGCCATTGTCGCACAAGTTCGCTAAAGGAAGTCGCGTCAGAATTTTTTGCAATGAACGCACCCGATCCACTCCATTTGACGAAAAGCTCATATTTTGGGGCGTTTCGGACCGTTTCGTTACTGCACGAAAGTTGATGCAAAACTGGACGAACAGGTGCCATTAAGGCACAAGTTCGCTGAAGGAAGTTGCTTCAAAATTTTTCGTAACGAACGCACGTGATCCACTCCATTAAACCCAAAACTCAGGTTTTGGAGCATTTCGGACCGTTTCGTACTGCACGAAAGTCGATGCAAACTGGCCGAACTGGGGCCATGAACGCACAAGTTCGCTAAACAAGGTCGCGTCAGAATTTTTCGCAACGAACGCACCCGATCCATTTCCATTGGACACAAAACTCATGTTTTGGGGCGTTTCGGACCATTTCAATACTGCACGAAAGTCGATGCGAAACTGGCCGAACTGGTGCCATTATCGCACAAGTTCGCTAAACAAAGTCGCGTCGGAATTTTTCGCAAGGAACGCACCCGATCCAATCCATTTGGCCAAAAACTTCTGTTTTGGAGCGTTTCGGACCGTTTCGTTACTACACGAAAGTCGATGCAAAACTGGACGAACAGGTGCCATTAATGCGCAAGTTCGGTAAAAGGAAGTTGCTTCGAAATTTTTCGCAACGAACGCACGTGATCCACTCCGTTGGACCCAAAACTCATGTTTTGGATCGTTTCGGACCGTTTTGTTACTGCACGAAAGTCGATGCAAACTGGCCGAGCTGGTGCCATGAACGCATAAATTCACTAAACAAGGTCGCGTCAGAATTTTTGGCAACGAACGCACTCGATCCAATCCAGTGGAGCCAATTAATGTTTTGGGGCGTTTCGGACCATTTCGATACTGCACGAAAGTCGATGCAAAACTAGCCAACCTGGTGCCATTATCGCAGAAGTTCGCTAAACAAAGTCGTGTCGGAATTTTGCGCAACGAACGCACCTGATCCACTCCATTGGACTCAAAACTAATATTTTGGGGCGTTTCGGACCATTTTGTTACTGCATGAAAGTCGATGCAAAACTAGCCGAACTGGTGCCATTATCGCACAAGTTCCGTAAACAAAGTCGCGTCAGAATTATTTGCAACGAACGCACCCGATCCACTCCATTTGATCAAAAACTCATGTTTTGGGGCGTTTCGGACCGTTTCGTTACGGCACGAAAGTCGATGCAAAACTGGACGAATAGGTGCCATTAAGGGACAAGTTCGCTAAAGGAAGTTGCTTCAAAAATTTTTGCAACGAACGGACGTGATCCACTCCATTGAACCCAAAACTGAGGTTTTGCAGCGTTTCGGACCGTTTCGTTACTGCACGAAAGTCGATGCAAACTGGCCGAACTGGTGCCATGAATGCACAAGTTCGCTAAACAACATCGCGTCAGAATTTTTCGCAATGAATGCAGCCGATCCACTCCATTGGACCCAAAACTCATGTTTTGAGGCGCTTCGGACCATTTCGATACTGCAGAAAGTCGATGCAAAACTAGCCGAACTGGTGTCATTATCGCACAAGTTCGCTAAACAAAGTCGCATCGGAATTTTTGGGGCATTTCGGACCGTTTCGATACTGCACGAAACTCGATGCAAAACTGGCCGAACTGGTGCCATTATCGCACAAGTTCGCTAAGCAAAGTCGCGTCGGAATTTTCGCAACGAATGCAACTGAACCACTCCATTAGACCCAAGACTCAAGTTTTGGGGCATTCTGGACCATTTCGTTACTGCACGAAAGTCGATGCAAAACTGGCCAAACTGGTGCCATTATCGCACAAGTTTGCTAAACAAAGTCGCATCAGAATTTTTCGCAACGAGCGCACCCAATCCAATCCATTTGACCAAAAACTCATGTTTTGTGGCGTTTTGGACCGTTTCGTTACTGCATGAAAGTTGATGCAAAAGTGGCCGAACTCGTGCCATTATCGCACAAGTTCTGTAAACAAAGCCGCGTCGGAATTTTTCGCAACGAATGCACCTGATCCACTCTATTTGACCCGAAAATCTTGTTTTGGGTCATTTCGGACCGTTTCATTACTGTACGAAAGTTGATGCAAAACTGGCCGAACAGGTGCCATTAACGCACAAGTTTGCTAAAGGAAGTTGCTTCGAAATTTTTCGCAACGAAGGCATGTGATCCACTCCATTGGACCCAAAACTCATGTTTTGGAGCGTTTCGGACCGGTTCATTACTGCACGAAAGTTGATGCAAAACTGGCCGAACTGGTGCCATTATTGCACAAGTTCGCTAAACAAAGTCGCGTTGGAATTTTTCGCAACGAACGCACCCGATCCACTCCATTCGACCCAAAACTTATGTGTTGGAGCATTTCGGACCGTTTCGTTACTTCACGAAAGTCGATGCAAACTGGCTGAACTGGTGCCATTAACGCGAAGTTCGCTAAACAAGGTCGCGTTTTGGCCCATTTCGGACCATTTCGATACTGCACGAAAGTCGATGCAAAACTAGCCAAACTTGTGCCATTATCGCACAAGTTCGCTAAACAATGTTTTGGGGTGTTTCGGACCGTTTCGTAACTGCACGAAAGTCGATGGAAAACAGGCCGAACTGGTGCCATTATTGCACAAGTTCGCTAAACAAAGTCGCGTCGGAATTTTTCGCAACGAACGCACCCGATCCACTCCATTGCACCCAAAACTCATGTTTTGGGGCATTTCGGACCATTTTGTTACTGCACGAAAATCGATGCAAAACTGGCCGAACTGGTGCCATTATCGCACAAGTTCAGTAAATAAAGTCGCGTCGGAATTTTTCGCAACGAACGCACCCGATGCACTCCATTTGATCAAAAACTCCATTTGATTAAGGCACAAGTTCGCTAAACAAAGTCGCGTCGGAATTTTTCGCACCGAACGCACCCAATCTACTCCATTTGACCAGAAACACATGTTTTGGGGCGTTTCGGACCGTTTCGTTACTGCACGAAACTCGATGCAAATCTGGCGGAACTGGTGCCATTATCGCACAAGTTCGCTAAGCAAAGTCGCGCCGGAAATATTCGAAACGAAAGCACCCAATCTACTCCATTGGTCCCAAGACTCATGTTTTGGGGCGTTGCGGACCGTTTCGTTACTGCACGAAAGTCGATGCAAAACTGGCCGAACTGGTGTCATTATCGTACAAGTTCAGTAAACAAAGTCGCGTCGGAAATATTCGCAACGAACGCACCCGATCCACTCCATTTGACCCATAACTCATGTTTTGGGGCGTTTCGGACCGTTTCGTTACTGCACGAAATTCGATGCAAAACAGGTGCCATTAAGGCACAAGTTCGCTGAAGGAAGTTGCTTCGAAATTTTTTGCAACGAACGCACGTGATCCACTCCATTGGACCCCCAACTCATATTTTGGATCGTTCCGGACTATTTCATTGGTCCACAAAAGTTGATGTTAAAGTGGCAGAACTAGCGCCATTAACGCGCAAGTTCGCTAAACGAAGTTGTGTCGAAATTTTTTCCAACGAACGCACCTGACCCACTCCATTTGACCCAAAACTTATGTTTTGGGGCATGTCGGACCGTTTCGTTACTACACGGAAGTCGATGCAAAACTGGCCGAACTGGTGCCATTATCGCACAAGTTCGCTAAAGGAAGTCGCGTCAGAATTTTTCGCAATGAACGCACCCGATCCACTCCATTTGACGAAAAGCTCATATTTTAGGGCGTTTCGGACCGTTTCGTTACTGCACGAAAGTAGATGCAAAACTGGACGAACAGGTGCCATTAAGGCACAAGTTCGCTCAAGGAAGTTGCTTCAAAAATTTTCGTAACGAACGCACGTGATCCACTCCATTGAACCCAAGACTCAGGTTTTGGAGCGTTTCGGACCGTTTCGTTACTGCACGAAAGTCGATGCAAACTGGCCGAACTGGGGCCATGAACGCAGAAGTTCGCTAAACAAGGTCGCGTCAGAATTTTTCGCAACGAACGCACCCGACCCATTCCATTTGACACAAAACTCATGTTTTGGGGCGTTTCGGACCATTTCGATACTGCACGAAAGTCGATGCAAAACTGGCCAAACTGGTACCATTATCGCACATGTTCGCTAAACAAAGTCGCGTCGGAATTTTTCGCAACGAACGCACCCGATCCAATCCATTTGGCCAAAAACTCCTATTTTCGGGCGTTTCGGACCGTTTCGTTACTGCACGAAAGTCGATGCAAAACTGGACGAACAGGTGCCATTAATGCGCAAATTCGGTAAAAGGAAGTTGCTTCGAAATTTTTCGCAACGAACGCACATGATCCACTCCGTTGGACCCAAAACTCTTGTTTTGGATCATTTCGGACCGTTTTGTTACTGCACGAAAGTCGATGCAAACTGGCCGAGCTGGTGCCATGAACGCATAAATTCGCTAAACAAGGTCGCGTCAGAATTTTTCGAAATGAACGCACTCGATCCAATCCATTGGAGCCAAAATTAATGTTTTGGGGCGTTTCGAACCTTTTCGATACTGCACGAAAGTCGATGCAAAACTAGCCGACCTGGTGCCATTATCGCACAAGTTCGCTAAACAAAGTCGCGTCGGAATTTTTCGCAACGAACGCACCTGATCCACTCCATTTGATCGAAAACTCATGTTTTGGGGCGTTTCGGACCGTTTCGTTACGGCTTGAAAGTCAATGCAAAACTGGACGAACAGGTGCCATTAAGGCACAAATTCGCTAAAGGAAGTTGCTTCAAAAAATTTTGCAACGAACGGACGTGATCCACTCCATTGAACCCAAAACTTTGGTTTTGCAGCGTTTCGGACCGTTTCGTTACTGCACGAAAGTCGATGCAAACTGGCTGAACTGGTGCCATGAATGCACAAGTTCGCTAAACAACGTCGTGTCAGAATTTTTCGCAACGAACGCAGCCGATCCACTCCATTGGACCCAAAACTCATGTTTTGAGGCGTTTCGGACCATTTCGATACTGCAGAAAGTCGATGCAAAACTAGCCAAACTGGTGCCATTATCGCACAAGTTCGCTAAACAAAGTCGCATCGGAATTTTTGGCGCGTTTCGGACCGTTTCGTTACTGCACGAAACTCAATGCAAAACTGGCCGAACTGGTGCCATTATTGCACAAGTTCGCTAAGCAAAGTCGCGTCCGAATTTTCGCAACGAATGCACCCGAACCACTCCATTAGACCCAAGACTCAAGTTTTGGGGCGTTTTGGACCATTTCATTACCGCACGAAAGTCGATGCAAAACTGGCCAAACTGGTGCCATTATCGCACAAGTTTGCTAAACAAAGTCGCATCAGAATTTTTCGCAACGAGCGCACCCAATCCAATCCATTTGACCAAAAACTCATGTTTTATGGCGTTTCGGACCGTTTCATTACTGCATGAAAGTTGATGCAAAACTGGCCGAACTGGTGCCATTATCGCACAAGTTCCGTAAACAAAGTCGCGTCGGAATTTTTCTCAATGAATGCACCTGATCCACTCCATTTGACCCGAAATTCTACTTTTGGGTCATTTCGGACCGTTTTGTTACTATACGAAAGTCGATGCAAAACTAGCCGAACAGGTGCCATTAACGCACAAGTTTGCTAAAGAAAGTTGCTTTGAAATTTTTCGCAATGAAGGCATGTGATCCATTCCATTGGACCCAAAACTCATGTTTTGGGGCATTTCGGACCATTTCCATACTGCACGAAAGTCGATGCAAAACTAGCCGAACTGATGCCATTATCGCACAAGTTCAGTAAACAAAGTCGCATCGGAATTTTTCGCAACGAACGCACCCGATCCACTCCATTGGACCCAAAACTCATGTTTTGGGGCCTTTCGGACTGTTTTGTTACTGCACCAAAGTCGATCTAAAACTACCCGAACTAGTTCCATTATCGCACAAGTTCAGTAAACAAAGTGGTGTCGGAATTTATCGCAATGAAAGCACCCGATCCACTACATTTGATCAAAAACTCTTGTCTTGGGGTGTTTCGGACCGTTTCGTTACTGCACGAAAGTCGATGCAAAACTGGACGAACAGGTGCCATTAAGGCACAAGTTCGCTAAAGGAAGTTGCTTCAAAATTTTTTGCAACGAACGCACGTGATCCACTTCATTGAACCCAAAACTGAGGTTTTGGAGCGTTTCGGACCGTTTCGTTACTGCAAGAAAGTCGATGCAAACTGGCCGAACTGGTGCCATAAATGCACAAGTTCACAAAAAGAAGGTCGCGTCAGAATTTTTCGCAACGAACGCAGCCAATCCACTCCATTGGATCCAAAACTCATATTTTGGGGCGTTTCGCACCATTTCGATACTGCAGAAAGTTGATGCAAAACTAGCCAAACTGGTGCCATTATCGCACAAGTTCGCTAAATAAAGTCGCGTCGGAATTTTTCGCAACGAACGCACCTGATCCAATCCATTTGACAAAAACTCCTGTTTTGGGGCGTTTTGGACCGTTTCGTTACTGCACGAAAGTCGATGCCAAACTGGACGAACATGTGCCATTAAGCACAAGTTCGCTAAAGGAAGTTGCTTCGAAATTTTTCGCATTGAACGCAAGTGATCCACTCCATTGAACCCAAAACTCAGGTTTTGGAGCGTTGCGGACCGTTTCGTTACTGCATGAAAGTCGACGTACACGGGCCGAACTGGTGCTATGAACGCATAAGTTTGCTAGACAAGGTCGCGTCAGAATTTTTCACAACGAACGCACCCGATCCACTCCATGGGACCGAAAACTCATGTTTTGGGGCGTTTCGGACCATTTCGATACTGCATGAAAGTCGATGCCAAACTGGCCGAACTGGTGACATTATCGCACAAGTTTGCTAATGGAAGTTGCTTCGAAATTTTTCGCAACGAACGCACGTGATCCACTCCATTGAACCCAAAACTCACGTTTTGGAGCGTTTCGGACCGTTTCATTACTGCACGAAAGTCGTTGCAAATTGGCCGAACTGGTGCAATGAACGCACTAGTTCGCTAAACAAGGTCGCGTCAGAATTTTTCACAATGAGTGCACCCAATCCAATCCATTTGACCAAAAACTCATGTTTTGGGGCGTTTCGCACCATTTCGTTACTGCACGAAACTCGATGCAAAACCGGCCGAACTGGTGCCATTATCGCACAAGTTCGCTAAGCAAAGTCGCGTCGAAAATATTCGCAACAAGCGCACCCGATCCACTCCATTGGACCCAAGAGTCAAGTTTTGGGGCGTTTCGGACCGTTTCGTTACTGCACGAAAGTCGATGCAAAACTGGCCGAACTGGTGCCATTATCCCACAAGTTCAGTAAACAAAGTCGAGTTGGAAGTTTTCGCATCGAACGCACCCGATCCACTCCATTTGACCAAAAACTCATGTTTTGGGGCGTTTCGGACCGTTTCGTTACTGCACGAAAGTCGATGCAAAACTGGACGAACAGGTGCCATTATCGCACAAGTTCACTAAACAAAGTCGCGTCGGAATTTTTCGCAACGAACGCATCCGATCCACTCCATTTGATCAAAAACTCATGTTTTGGGGCGTTTTGTACCGTTTCGTTACTGCATGAAAGTCGATGCAAAACTGGACGAACAGGTGCCATTAAGGCACAACTTCGCTAAAGGAAGTTGCTTCAAAATTTTTCGCAACGAACGCACGTGATCCACTCCATTGAACCTGAAACTCAGGTTTTGGAGCGTTTTGGAACATGTCGTTACTGCACGAAATTCGATGCAAACTGGCCGAACTGGTGCTATGAACGCACAAGTTCGCTAAACAAGGTCGCATCAGAATTTTTCGCAACGAACGCACCCGATCCACTCCATTGGACCCAAAACTCATGTTTTGGGGCGTTTCGGACCATTTTGATACTGCACGAAAGTCGATGCAAAACTGGCTGAACTAGTGCCATGATCGCACAAGTTCGTTAAACAAAGTCGCGTCGGAATTTTTTGCAACAAACGCAACCGATCGACTCCATTTGACCAAAAACTCCTTTTTTGGACCGTTTCGTTACTACGCGAAAGTCGATGCAAAACTTGCCAAACTGGTGCCATTATCGCAAAAGTTTGCTAAACAAAGTCGCGTCAGAATTTTTCGCAACGAGCGCACCCGATCCAATCCATTTGACCAAAAACTCATGTTTTGGGGCGTTTCGGACCGTTTCGTCACTGCTCGAAAGTCGATGCAAAACTGGACGAACAGGTGCCATTAAGGCACAAGTTCGCTAAAGGAAGTTGCTTCGAAATTTTTCGCAACGAACGCACGTGATCCACTCCATTGGACCCAAAACTCATGTTTTGGACCGTTCCGGACTGTTTCATCGGTCCACGAAAGTTGTTGTAAAAGTGGCAGAACTAGCGCCATTAATGCGCAAGTTCGCTAAACGAAGTTGTGTCAAACTTTTTTGCAACGAACGCACGTGATCCACTCCAATTGACCCAAAATTCATGTTTTGGGGCGTGCCGGCCCGTTTCAATACTGCATGAAAGTTGATGCAAAACTGGCCGAGCTGGTGCCATTATCGCACAAGTTCACTAAAGGAAGTCGCGTCAGAAATTCTCGCAACGAACGCACCTGATCCACTCCATTTGACCAAAAGCTCATGTTTTGGGGCGTTTTGGACCGCTTCGACACTCCAAGAAAGTCGATGCAAAACTGAACGAACAGGTGCCATTAAGGCACAAGTTCGCTAAAGGAAGTTGCTTCCAAATTTTTCGCAACGAATGCACGTGATCCACTCCATTGAACCCAAGACTCAGGTTTTGGAGCGTTTCGGACAGTTTCGTTACTACACGAAAGTCGATACAAACTGGCCGAACTGGTACCATTAACGCAAAGTTCGCTAAACAAGGTCGCGTCAAAATTTTTCGCAACAAACGCACCCGATCCACTTGATTGGACACAAAACTCTTGTTTTGCGGCGTTTCAAACCATTTCGATACTGCGCGAAAGTCGATGCAAAACTGGCCGAACCGGTGCCATTATCGCACAAGTTCGCTAAACAAAGTGGCGTCGGAATTTTTCGCAACGACCGCACTCGATCCAATCCATTTGACCAAAACCTCCTGTTTTGGGGCGTTTCGGACCGTTTCGTTGCTGTACGAAAGTCGATGCAAAACTGGAACAACAGGTGCCATTAAGGCACAAGTTCGCTAAAGGAAGTTCCTTCAAAAATTTTCGCAACGAACGCACGTGATCCACTCCATTGGATCCAAAACTCATGTTTTGGAGCATTTCGGACCATTTCATTTCTGCACGAAAGTCGATCCAAACTGGCCGATCAGGTGCTAGAACGCACTAGTTCGCTAAACAAGGTCGCGTCAGAATTTTTCACAACGAACGCACCTGATCCATTCCATTGGACCCAAAACTCATGTTTTGGGGCGTTTCGGACCATTTCGATACTGCATGAAATTCGATGCAAAACTAGCCGAACTGGTGCCATGAACGCACAAGTTCGCTAAATAAGGTCGCGTCAAAATTTTTCGCAGCGAACGCACCCGATCCACTCCATTGGACCCAAAACCCATGTTTTGGGGCGTTCCGGACCATTTCGATACTTCACGAAAGTCGATGCAAAACTGGACGAAAAGGTGCCATTAAGGGACAAGTTCGCTAAAGGAAGTTGCTTTGAAATTTTTCGCAACGAACGCACGTGACCCACTCCATTGAACCCAAAACTCAGGTTTTGGAGTTTTTCGGACCGTTTCGTTACTGCACGAAAGTCGATGCAAACTGGCCGAAGTGGTGCAATGAACGCACTAGTTCGCTAAACAAGGTCGCGTCAGAATTTTTCGCAACGAACGCACCCGATCCATTCCATTGGACCCAAAACTCATGTTTTGGGATGTTTTGGACCATTTCGATACTGCACGAAAGTCGATCCAAAACTAGCCGAACTGGTGCCATTATCGCACAAGTTTGCAACGACCGCACCCGATCCACTACATTTGATCAAAAAACTCTTGTTTTGGGGCGCTTCGGACCGTTTTGTTACTGCACGAAAGTCGATGCAAAACTGGACGAACAGGTGCCATTAAGGCACAAGTTTGCTAAAAGAAGTTGATTCAAAATTTTTTGCAATGAACGCACGTGATCCACTTCGTTAAATCCAAAACTGAGGTTTTGGAGCATTTCGGACCGTTTCATTACTGCACGAAAGTCGATGCAAACTGGCCGAACTGGTGCCATGAATGCACAAGTTCGCTAAAACAAGGTCGCATCAGAATTTTCGCATCGAACGCAGCCGATCCACTCCATTGGACCCAAAACTCATGTTTTGGGACGTTTCGGACCATTTCAATACTGCAGAAAGTCGATGATAAACAAGCCGAATTGGTGCCATTATCGCACAAGTTCGCTAAAAAAAGTCGCGTCGGAATTTTTCGCAACAAACGCACCCAATCCACTCCATTTGACCTAAAACTCATGTTTTGGGGCGTTTCGGACCGTTTCGTTACTGCACGTAACTCGATACAAAACTGGCCGAATTGGTGCCATTATCGCACAAGTTTGCTAAGCAAAGTCGCGTCGGAATTTTTCGGAACGAATGCACCCGAACCACTCCATTGGACCAAGGACTCAAGTTTTGGGGCGTTTTGGACCGTTTCGTTACTGCACGAAAATCGATGCAAAACTGGCCGAACTGGTGCCATTATCGCACAAGTTCGCTAAACAAAGTCGCGTCATAATTTTTTGCAACAAACACACCCGATCCAATTGATTTGACCAAAAACTCATGTTTTGTGGCGTTTCGGACCATTTTGTTACTGCATGAAAGTCGATGCAAAACTGGCCGAACTGGTGCCATTATCGCACAAGTTCAGTAAACAAAGTCGCGTCGGAATTTTTCGCAACGAACGCACCCGATCCACTCCATTTGACCCAAAACTCATGTTTTGGGTCATTTCGGACCGTTTCATTACTGTACGAAAGTCGATGCAAAACTGGCCGAACAGGTGCCATTAACGCACAAGTTCGCTAAAGGAAGTTGCTTCGAAATTTTTCGCAACGAAGGCTTGTGATCCACTCCATTGGACCCAAAACTCATGTTTTGGAGTGTTTCGGACCGTTTCGTTACTGCACGAAAGTCAATGCAAACTGGCCGAACTGGTACCATTAACGCAAAGTTCGCTAAACAAGTTCGCGTCAAAATTTTTCGCAACAGACGCACCTGATCCATTCCATTGGACCCAAAACTCATGTTTTGGGGTGTTTCGGACCATTTTGATACTGCACGAAAGTCGATGCAAAACTAGCCGAACTGGTGCCATTATCGCACAAGTTCGCTAAACAAAGTCGCGTCGGAATTTTTCGCAACGAACGCACCCAATCCACTCAATTGCACCCAAAACTCAAGTTTTGGGGCATTTCGGACCGTTTCGTTACTGCACGAAAGTCGATGCAAAACTGTCCGAACTGGTGCCATTATCGCATAAGTTCTGTAAACAAAGTCGCGTCGGAATTTTTCGCAACGAACGCACCCGATCCACTCCATTAGACCCAAAACTCATGTTTTGGGGCATTTCGGACCATTTTGTTACTGCATGAAAGTCGATGCAAAACCGGCCGAACTGGTGCCATTATCGCACAAGTTCAGTAGACAAAGTCGCGTCGGTATTTTTCGCAACGAACTCACCCGATCCACTCCATTTGATCAAAAACTCATGTTTTGGGTCGTTTCGGACCGTTTCAATACTGTACGAAAGTCGATGCAAAACTGGACGAACAGGTGCCATTAAGGCACAAGTTCTCTAAAGGAAGTTGCTTCGAAATTTTTCGCAACGAACGCACGTGATCAACTCCATTGAACCCAAAACTCAGGTTTTCGAGCGTTTCGGATTGTTTCGTTACTGCACGAATGTCGATGCAAAACTGGCCGAACTGGTGCCATTATCCCACAAGTTTAGTAAACAAAGTCGCGTTGGAATTTTTCGCAACGAACGCACCCGATCCACTCCATTTGACCAAAAACACATATTTTGGGGTGTTTCGGACCGTTTCGTTACTGCACGAAAGCCGATGCAAAATTGGATGAACAGGTGCCATTAAGGCACAAGTTCGCTAAAGGAAGTTGCTTTTTCATTTTTCGTAACGAACGCACGCGATCCACTCTATTGGACCCAAAACTTATGGTTTGGAGCGTTCCGGACTGTTTCATTGGTCCACGAAAGTTGATGTAAAAGTGGCAGAACTAGCGCCCTTAACGCGCAAGTTCGCTAAACGAAGTAGTGTCAAAATTTTTCGCAACGAACGCACCTGATCCACTCGATTTGACCCAAAACTCATGTTTTTGGGCGTGTCGGACCGTTTCGTTACCGCACGGAAGTCGATGCAAAACTGGCTGAACTGGTGCCATTATCGCTCAAGTTCGCTAAATGAAGTCGCGTCAGAATTTTTCGCAACGAACGCACCCGATCCACTCCATTCGGACCGTTTTGTTACTGCACAAGGTTGCGTCCGAATTTTTCACAACGAGCGCACGTGATCCACTCCATTGAACCCAAAACTCTGGCTTTGGAGCGTTTAGACCGTTCGTTACTGCACGAAAGTCGATGCAAACGGGCCGAACTAGTGCCATGAACGCACAAGTTCGCTAGACAAGGTCGCGTCAGAATTTTTCGCAACGAACGCACCCGATCCACTCCATTGGACCCAAAAGTCATGTTTTGGGGCGTTTCGGACCATTTCGATACTGCACAAAAGTCGATGCAAAACTGGACGAACTGGTGACATTATCGCACAAGTTCGCTAAACAAAGTCGCGTCGGAATTTTTTCGCAACGAACGCACCCGATCCAATCCATTTGACCAAAAAGTCATGTTTTGTGACGTTTCAGACCATTTTGTTACTGCACGAAAGTCGATGCAAAACTGGCCGAACTGGTGCCATTATCGCACAAGTTCAGTAAACAAAGTCGCGTCGGAATTTTTCGCAACGAACGCACCTGATCCACTCCATTTGACCCAAAATCATGTTTTGGGTCATTTCGGACCGTTTCGTTACTGTACGAAAGTCGATGCAAAACTGGCCGAACAGGTGCCATTAACGCACAAGTTCGCTAAAGGAAGTTGGTTCGAAATTTTTGGCAACGAAGGCATGTGATCCACTCCATTGGACCCAAAACTCATGTTTTGGAGTGTTTCGGACCGTTTCGTTACAGCACGAATGTCAATGCTAATGGCCAAACCGGTACCATTAACGCTAAAAAGGTCGTGTCAGAATTTTTCGCAATGGACGCACCCAATCCATTCCATTGGACCCAAAACTCATGTTTTGGGGTGTTTCGGACCATTTTGATACTGCATTAAAGTCGATGCAATACTAGCTGAACTGCTGCCATTATCGCACAAGTTCGCTAAACAAAGTCGCGTCCGAATTTTTCGCAAAGAATGCACCCGATCCACTCAATTGCACCCAAAACTCATGTTTTGGGGCGTTTCGGACCGTTTCTTTACTGCATGAAAGTCGATGCAAAACTGGCCGAACTGGTCCCATTATCGCACAAGTTCACTAAACAAAGTCGCGTTGGAATTTTTCGCAACGAACTCACCCGATCCACTCCATTTGATCAAAAACTCATGTTTTGGCTCGTTTTGGACCGTTTCGTTACTACACAAAAGTCGATGCAAAACTGGACGAACAGGTGCCATTAAGGCACAAGTTCGCTAAAGGAAGTTGTTTCGAAATTTTTTGCAAAGAACGCACGTGATCCACTCCATTGAACCAAAAACTCAGGTTTTAGAGCGTTTCACACCGTTTCATTACTGCAGGAAACTCGATGCAAAAGTGGCCGAACTGGTGCCATTATCGCACAAGTTCGCTAAGCAAAGTCGCGTCGGAAATATTCGCAACGAACGCACCCGATCCACTCCATTGGACCCAAGACTGAAGTTTTGGGACCTTTCGGACCGTTTCGTTACTTCACGAAAGTCGATGCAAAACTGGCCGAACTGGTGCCATTATCCCACAAGTTCAGTAAACAAAGTCGCGTCCGAATTTTTCGCAACGAATGCACCCGATCCACACCATTTGACCAAATACTCATGTTTTGGGGCGTTTCGGACCGTTTTGTTACTGCACGAAAGTCGATGCAAAACTGGAAGAACAGGTGCCATTAAGGCACAAGTTCGCTAAAGGAAGTTGCTTCGACATTTTTCGTAACAAATGCACGCGATCCACTCCATTGGACCCAAAACTCATGGTTTGGAGCGTTCCGGACTGTTTCATTGGTCCACGAAAGTTGATGTAAAAGTGGCAGAACTAGCGCCATTAACGCGCAAGTTCGCTACACGAAGTTGTGTCGAAAATTTTTTGCAACGAACGCACCTGATCCACTCCATTGGACCCAAAACTCATGTTTTTGGGCGTGTCGGACCGTTTCGTTACTGCACGGAAGTCGATGCAAAACTGGCCGAACTGGTGCCATTATCGCACAAGTTCACTAAAGGAAGTCGCGTCAGAATTTTCCGCAACGAACGGACCCGATCCATCCATTTGACCAAAAGCTCATATTTTGGGGTGTTTCGGACCGTTTCGTTACTGCACGAAATCGATGCAAAACTAGCCGAACTGGTGCCATTATCGCACAAGTTCAGTAGACAAAGTCGCGTCGGAATTTTTCGCAACGAACTCACCCGATCCACTCCATTTGATCAAAAACTCATATTTTGGGTCATTTCGGACCGTTTCGTTACTGCACGAAATTCGATGCAAAACTGGACGAACAGGTGCCATTAAGGCACAAGTTCGCTAAAGGAAGTTGCTTCGTAATTTTTCGCAACGAACGCACGTGATCAACTCCATTGAACCCAAAACTCAGGTTTTGGAGCATTACGGATCGTTTCGTGACTGCACGAATGTCTATGCAAAACTGGCCGAACTAGTGCCATTATCCCACAAGTTTAGTAAACAAAGTCGCGTTGGAATTTTTCGCAACGAACGCACCCGATCCACTCCATTTGACCAAAAATACATGTTTTGGGGCGTTTCGGACCGTTTCGTTACTGCACAAAAGCCGATGCAAAACTGGAGGAACAGGTGCCATTAAGGCACAAGTTCGCTAAAGGAAGTTGCTTTGACATTTTTCGTAACGAACGCACGCGATCCACTCTATTGGACACAAAACTCATGGTTTGGAGCGTTCCGGACTGTTTGATTGGTCCACGAAAGTTGATGTAAAAGTGGCAGAACTAGCGCCCTTAATGCGCAAGTTCGCTAAACGAAGTTGTGTCGAAATTTTTTGCAACGAACGCACCTGATCCACTCCATTTGACCCAAAATTCATGTTTTTGGGCGTGTCGGACCATTTCGTTACCGCACGGAAGACGATGCAAAACTGGCCGAACTGGTGCCATTATCGCACAAGTTCGCTAAAGGAAGTCGCGTCAGAATTTTTCGCAACGAACGCACCCGATCCACTCCATTTGACCAAAAGCTCATGTTTTGGGGCGTTTCGGACCGTTTTGTTACTGCACGAAAGTCGATGCAAAACTGGCCAAATTGGTGCCATGAACGCACAAGTTCGCTAGACAAGGTCGCGTCCGAATTTTTCGCAACGAACGCACGTGATCCACTCCATTGAAACCAAAACTCAGGTTTTGGAGCGTTTCGAACCGTTTCGTTACTGCACGAAAGTCGATGCAAACGGGCCGAACTAGTGCCATGAACGCACAAGTTCGCTAGACAAGGTCGCGTCAGAATTTTTCGCAATGAACGCACCCGATCCACTCCATCGGACCCAAAAGTCATGTTTTGTGGCGTTTCGGACCATTTCGATACTGCACGAAAGTCGATGCAAAACTGGACGAACTGGTGACATTATCGCACAAGTTCGCTATACAAAGTCGCATCGGAATTTTTTCGCAACGAACGCACCCGATCCAATCCATTTGACCAAAAAGTCATGTTTTGTGGCGTTTCGGACCATTTTGTTACTGCACGAAAGTCGATGCAAAACTGGCCGAACTGGTGCCATTATCGCACAAGTTCACTAAACAAAGTCGCGTCGGAATTTTTCGCAACGAACGCACCCGATCCACTCCATTTGACCCAAAACTCATTTCGGACCGTTTCATTACTGTACGAAATCGATGCAAAACTGGCCGAACAGATGCTATTAACACACAAGTTCGCTAAAGGAAGTTGGTTCGAATTTTTTCGCAACGAAGGCATGTGATCCACTCCATTGGACCCAAAACTCATGTTTTGGAGTGTTTCGGACCGTTTCGTTACTGCACGAATGTCAATGCAAACTGGCCAAACTGGTACCATTAACGCAAAGTTCGCTAAACAAGGTCGCGTCAGAATTTTTCGCAACGGACGCACCCAATCCATTCCAAAGGACACAAAACTCATGTTTTGGAGTGTTTCGGACCATTTCGATACTGTATTAAAGTCGATGCAAAACCAGCCGAACTGGTGCCATTATCGCACAAGTTCGCTAAACAAAGTCGCGTCGGAATTTTTCGGAACGAACGCACCCGATCCACTCAATTGCACCCAAAACTCATGTTTTGGGGCGTTTCGGACCGTTTCGTTACTGCATGAAAGTCGATGCAAAACTGGACGAACTGGTGCCATTATCGCACAAGTTCAGTAAACAAAGTCGCGTCGGAAATATTCGCAACGAACGCACCCGATCCACTCCATTGGACCCAAGACTGAAGTTTTGGGCCTTTCGGACCGTTTCGTTACTTCACAAAAGTCGATGCAAAACTGGCCGAACTGGTGCCATTATCCCACAAGTTCAATAAACAAAGTCGCGTCGGAATTTTTTGCAACGAATGCACCCGATCCACTCCATTTGACCAAAAATTCATGTTTTGGGGCGTTTCGGACCGTTTCGTTACTGCACGAAAGTCGATGCAAACAGGCCGAACTAGTGCCATGAACGCACAAGTTCACTAGACAAGGTCGCGTCAGAATTTTTCGCAACGAACGCACCCGATCCACTCCATTGGACCCAAAAGTCATGTTTTGGGGCGTTTCGGACCATTTCGATACTGCACGAAAGTCGATGCAGAACTGGACGAACTGGTGACATTGTCGCACAAGTTCGCTAAACAAAGTCGCGTCGGAATTTTTTCGCAACGAACGCACCCGATCCAATCCATTTGACCAAAAAGTCATGTTTTGTGGCGTTTCGGACCATTTTGTTACTGCACGAAAGTCGATGCAAAACTGGCCGAACTGGTGCCATTATCGCACAAGTTCAGTAAACAAAGTCGCGTCGGAATTTTTCGCAACGAACGCACCCGATCCACTCCATTTGACCCAAAACTCATTTCGGACCGTTTCATTACTGTACGAAAGTCGATGCAAAGCTGGCCGAAAAGATGCCATTAACGCACAAGTTCGCTAAAGGAAGTTGGTTCGAAATTTTTCGCAACGAAGGCATGTGATCCACTCCATTGGACCCAAAACTCATGTTTTGGAGTGTTTCCGACCGTTTCGTTACTGCACGAATGTCAATGCAAACTGGCCAAACTGGTACCATTAATGCAAAGTTCGCTAAACAAGGTCGCGTCAGAATTTTTCGCAACGGACACACCCAATCCATTCCATTGGACACAAAACTCATGTTTTGGGGTGTTTCGAACCATTTCGATACTGTATTAAAGTCGATGCAAAACCAGCCGAACTGGTGCCATTCGCACAAGTTCGCTAAACAAAGTCGCGTCGGAATTTCTCGGAACGAACGCACCCGATCCACTCAATTGCACCCAAAACTCATGTTTTGGGGCGTTTCGGACCGTTTCGTTACTGCATGAAAGTCGATGCAAAACTGGACAAACTGGTGCCATTATCGCACAAGTTCAGTAAACAAAGTCGCGTTGGAAATATTCGCAACGAACGCACCCGATCCACTCCATTGGACCCAAGACTGAAGTTTTGGGGCCTTTCGGACCGTTTCATTACTTCACGAAAGTCGATGCAAAACTTGCCGAACTGGTGCCATTATCCCACAAGTTCAGTAAACAAAGTCGCGTCGGAATTTTTCGCAACGAACGCACCCGATCCACTCCATTTGACCAAAAACACATGTTTTGGGGCGTTTCGGACCGTTTCGTTACTGCACGAAAGCCGATGCAAAACTGGATGAACAGGTGCCATTAAGTTACAAGTTCGCTAAAGGAAGTTGCTTTGACATTTTTCGTAACGAACGCACGCGATCCACTCCATTGGACCCAGAACTCATGGTTTGGAGCGTTCCGGACTGTTTCATTGGTCCACGAAAGTTGATGTAAAAGTGGCAGAACTAGCGCCTTTAACGCGCAAGTTCGCTAAATGAAGTTGTGTCGAAATATTTTGCAACGAACGCACCTGATCGACTCCATTTAACCCAAAACCCATGTTTTTGGGCGTGTCAGACCGTTTCGTTACTGCACGGAAGTCGATGCAAAACTGGCCGAACTGGTGTCATTATCGCACAAGTTCGCTAAAGGAAGTCGCGTCAGAATTTTTTGCAACGAACGGACCCGATCCACTCCATTTGACCAAACGCTCATATTTTGGGGTGTTTCGGACCATTTCGTTACTGCACGAAAGTCGATGCAAAACTGGCCGAACTGGTGCCATTAAGGCACAAGTTCGCTAAAGGAAGTTGTTCGAAATTTTTCGCAACGAACGCACGTGATCCACTCCATTGAACCCAAAACTCAGGTTTTGGAGCGTTTCGGACCGTTTCGTTACTGCATGAAAGTCGATGCAAACGGGCCGAACTAGTGCCATGAACGCACAAGTTCGCTAGACAAGGTCACGTCAGAATTTTTCGCAACGAACGCACCCGATCCACTCCATTGGACCCAAAAGTCATGTTTTGGGGCGTTTCGGACCATTTTGATACTTCACGGAAGTCGATGCAAAACGTGACGAACTGGTGACATTATCGCACAAGTTCGCTACACAAAGTCGCGTCGGAATTTTTTCGCAACGAACGCACCCAATCCAATCCATTTGACCAAAAAGTCATGTTTTGTGGCGTTTCAGACCATTTTGTTACTGCACGAAAGTCGATGCAAAACTGGCCGAACTGGTGCCATTATCGCACAAGTTCAGTAAACAAAGTCGCGTTGGAATTTTTCGCAACGAACACACCCGATCCACTCCATTTGACCCAAAACTCATGTTTTGGGTCATTTCGGACCGTTTCATTACCGTACGAAAGTTGATGCAAAACTTGCCGAACAGGTGCCATTAACGTACAAGTTCGCTAAAGGAAGTTGGTTCGAAATTTTTCACAACGAAGGCATGTGATCCACTCCATTTGATCCAAAACTCATGTTTTGGAGTGTTTCGGACCGTTTCGTTACTGTACGAATGTCAATGCAAACTGGCCAAACTGGTACCATTAACGCAAAGTTCGCTAAACAAGGTCGCGTCAGAATTTTTCGCAACGGACGCACCCAATCCATTCCATTGAACCCAAAACTCATGTTTTGGGGTGTTTCGGACCATTTCGATACTGCATTAAAGTCGATGCAAAACTAGCCGAACTGGTGCCATTATCGCACAAGTTCGCTAAACAAAATCGCGTCGTAATTTTTCGCAACGAACGCACCTGATCCACTCAATTGCACCCAAAACTCATATTTTGGGGCGTTTCGGACCGTTTCATTACTGCATGAAAGTCGATGCAAAACTGGCCGAACTGGTGCCCTTATCGCACAAGTTCACTAAATAAAGTCGCGTCGGAATTTTTCTCAACGAACGCACCGATCCACTCCATTGGACCTAAAACTCATGTTTTGGGGCATTTCGGACCACTTTGTTACTGCACGAAAGTCGATGCAAAATTGGCCGAACTGGTGCCATTATCGCACAAGTTCAGTGGACAAAGTCGCGTCGGAATTTTTCGCAACGAACTCACCCGATCCACTCCATTTGATCAAAAACTCATGTTTTGAGTCGTTTTGGACCATTTCGTTACTACACGAAAGTCGATGCAAAACTGGACGAACAAGTGCCATTAAGGCACAAGTTCGCTAAAGGAAGTTGCTACGAAATTTTTCGCAAAGAACGCACGTGATCCCCTCCATTGAACCAAAAACTCAGGTTTTGGAGCGTTTCAGACCGTTTCGTTACTGCACGAAACTCGATGCAAAACTGGCCGAACTGGTGCCATTATCGCACAAGTTCGCTAAGCAAAGTCGCGTCGGAAATATTCGCAACGAACGCACCCGATCCACTCCATTGGACCCGAGACTGAAGTTTTGGGGCCTTTCGGACTGTTTCGTTACTTCACGAAAGTCGATGCAAAACTGGCCGAACTGGTGCCATTATCCCACAAGTTCAGTAAACAAAGTCGCGTCGGAATTTTTCGCAACGAACGCACCCGATCTACTCCATATGACCAAAAACACATGTTTTGGGGCGTTTCGAACCGTTTCGTTACTGCACGAAAACCGATGCAAAACTGGATGAACAGGTGCTATTAAGTTACAAGTTCGCTAAAGGAAGTTGTTTTGACATTTTTCGTAACGAACGCACGCGATCCACTCCATTGGACCCAAAACTCATGGTTTGGAGCGTTCCGGACTGTTTCATTGGTCCATCAAAGTTGATGTAAAAGTGGCAGAACTAGCGCCCTTAACGCGCAAGTTCGCTAAACGAAGTTGTGTCGAAATTTTTTGCAACGAACGCACCTGGTCCACTCCATTGGACCCAAAACTCATGTTTTTGGGCGTGTCGGACCGTTTCGTTACCGCACGGAAGTCGATGCAAAACTGGCCGAACTGGAGCCATTATCGCACAAGTTCGCTAAAGGAAGTCGCGTCAGAATTTTTCGCAACGAACGCACCCGATCCAATCCATTTGACCAAAAGCTCATGTTTTGGGGCGTTTCGGACCGTTTTGTTACTGCAAGAAAGTCGATGCAAAACTGGCCGAACTGGTGCCTTGAACGCACAAGTTCGCTAGACAAGGTCGCGTCCGAATTTTTCGCAACGAACGCACGTGATCCACTCCATTGAACCCAAAACTCAGGTTTTGGAGCGTTTCGGACCGTTTCGTTACTGCACGAAAGTCGATGCAAACGGGCCGAACTAGTGCCATGAACACACAAGTTCGCTAGACAAGGTCGCGTCAGAATTTTACGCAACGAACGCACCCGATCCACTCCATTGGACCCAAAAGTAATGTTTTCGGGCGTTTCGGACCATTTCAATACTGCACGAAAGTCGATGCAAAACTAGCCGAACTGGTGACATTATCGCACAAGTTCGCTAAACAAAGTCACGTCGGAATTTTTTCGCAACGATTGCACCCGATCCAATCCATTTGACCAAAAACTCCTGTTTTGGGGCGTTTCGAACCGTTTCGTTACTGCATGAAAGTCGATGCAAAACTTGACGAACAGGTGCCATTAAGGGACAAGTTCGCTAAAGGAAGTTGCTTCGAAATTTTTCGGAACAAACGCACATGATCCACTCCATTGAACCCAAAACTCAGGTTTTGGAGTGTTTCGGACCGTTTCGTTACGGCACGAAAGTCGATGCAAACTGGCCGAACTGGTGCAATGAACGCACTAGTTCGCTAAACATGGTCGCGTCACAATTTTTCGCAATGAACGGACTCGATCCATTCCATTGAACCCAAAACTTATGTTTTGGAGCGTTTCGGACCATTTTGACACTGCACGAAAGACGATGCAAAACAAGCCGAACTGGTGCCATTATCGCATAAGTTCGCTAAACAAATCGCGTCGGAATTTTTCGCAACGAACGCACCCGATCCACTCCATCGGACCCAAAACTCATGTTTTTGGGCGTTTCGGAACGTTTCATTACTGCACGAAAGTCGATGCAAAACTGGCCGAACTTGTGCCGTTATCGCACAAGTTCAGTAAACAAAGTCGCGTCGGAATTTTTCGCAACGAACGCACCCGATCCACTCCATTGGACCGAAACCTCATGTTTTGGGGCATTTCAGACCATTTTGTTACTGCACGAAAGTCGATGCAAAACTGGCCGAACTGGTGCCATTATCGCACAAGTTCAATAAACAAAGTCGCGTCGGAATTTTTCGCAACGAACGCACCCAATCCACTCCATTTGATCAAAAACTCATGTTTTGGTGCGTTTCGGACCGTTTCGTTACCGCACGAAAGTCAATGCAAAACTGGACGAACAGGTGCCCTTAAGGCACAAGTTCGCTAAAGGAAGTTGGTTCGAAATTTTTCGCAACGAACGCACGTGATCCACTCCATTGGACCCAAAACTCATGTTTTGGAGCGTTTCGGACCGTTTTTTACTGCACGTAAGTCGATGCAAACTGGCCGAACTGGTGCCATGAACGCACAAATTCGCTAAACAAGGTCGCGTCAGAATTTTTCGCAACGAACGCAGCCGATCCACTCCATTGGACCCAAAACTCATGTTTTGGGACGTTTCGGACCATTTCAACAGTGCAGAAAGTCGATGCAAAACTAGCCGAACTGGTGCCATTATCGCACAAGTTTGCTAAACAAAGTCGCGTCGGAATTTTTCACAACGAACGCACCTGATCCACTCCATTTGACCAAAAACTCATGTTTTGGGGCGTTTCGGACTGTTTCGTTACTGCACGAAACTCGATGCAAAACTGGCCGAACTGGTGCCTTTATCGCACAAGTTTGCTAAGCAAAGTCGCGTCGGAATTTTTCGCAACGAATGCACCCGAACCACTCCATTGGACCAAGAACTCATGTTTTGGGGTATTTCAGACCGTTTTCTTACTGCACGAAAGTCGATGCAAAACTGGCCGAACTGGTGCCATTATCGCACAAGTTCCATAAACAAAGTCGCAACGAACGCACCCGATCGACTTCATTTGATCAAAAACTCATGTTTTGGGGCGTTTCGGACCGTTTCGTTAGTGCACGAAAGTCGATGCAAAACTGGACGAACAGGTGCCATTAAGGCACAAGTTCGCTAAAGGAAGTTGCTTCGAAATTTTTCGCAACGAACGCACGTGATCCACTCCATTTGTTAGTACCCAAAACTCATGTTTTGGAGCGTTTCGGACCGTTTTTTTACTGCACGTAAGTCGATGCAAACTGGCCGAACTGGTGCCATGAACGCACAAATTCGCTAAACTAGGTCGCATCAGAATTTTTCGCAACGAACGCAGCCGATGCAAAACTAGCCGAACTGGTGCCATTATCGCACAAGTTCGCTAAACAAAGTCGCATCGGAATTTTTCACAACGAACGCACCTGATCCAGTCCATTTGACCAAAAACTCATGTTTTGGGGTATTTCAGACCGTTTTCTTACTGCACGAAAGTCGATGCAAAACTGGCCGAACTGGTGCCATTATCGCACAAGTTCGCTAAACAAAGTCGCGTCGGAATTTTTCACAACGAACGCACCTGATCCACTCCATTTGACCAAAAACTCATGTTTTGGGGCGTTTCGGACTGTTTCGTTACTGCATGAAACTCGATGCAAAACTGGCCGAACTGGTGCCTTTATCGCACAAGTTTGCTAAGCAAAGTCGCGTCGGAATTTTTCGCAACGAATGCACCCGAACCACTCCGTTGGACCAAGAACTCATGTTTTGGGGTGTTTCGGACTGTTTCGTTACTGCACGAAACTCGATGCAAAACTGGCCGAACTGGTGCCTTTATCGCACAAGTTTGCTAAGCAAAGTCGCGTCGGAATTTTTCGCAACGAATGCACCCGAACCACTCCGTTGGACCAAGAACTCATGTTTTGGGGCATTTCGGACCGTTTCGTTACTGCACGAAAATCGATGCAAAACTGGCCGAACTGGTGCCATTATCGCACAAGTTCACTAAACAAAGTCGCGTCGGAATTTTTCGCAACGAACGCACCCGATCCACTCCATTTGACCCAAAACTCATGTTTTGGGTCATTTCGGACCGTTTCGTTACGGTATGAAAGTCGATGCAAAACTGGACGAACAGGTGCCAATAACGCACAAGTTCGCTAAAGGAAGTTGCTTCAAAATTTGCAAAACTGGCCGAACAGGTGCCAAAACTGGCCGGACTGGTGCCATGAACGCACAAATTTGCTAAACCTGGTCGCGTCAGAATTTTTCGCAACGAACGCACCCGATCCATTCCAATGGACCCAAAACTCATGTTTTGGGGCATTTCGAACCATTTCGATACTGCCCGAAAGTCGATGCAAAACTAGCCGAACTGGTGCCATTATCGCACAAGTTTGCTAAACAAAGTCGCGTCGGAATTTTTCACAACGAACGCACCTGATCCACTCCATTTGACCAAAAACTCATGTTTTGGGGCGTTTCGGACTGTTTCGTTACTGCACGAAACTCGATGCAAAACTGGCCGAACTGGTGCCTTTATCGCACAAGTTTGCTAAGCAAAGTCGCGTCGGAATTTTTCGCAACGAATGCACCCGAACCACTCCATTGGACCAAGAACTCATGTTTTGGGGTATTTCAGACCGTTTTCTTACTGCACGAAAGTCGATGCAAAACTGGCCGAACTGGTGCCATTATCGCACAAGTTCCATAAACAAAGTCGCAACGAACGCACCCGATCCACTCCATTTGATCAAAAACTCATGTTTTGGGGCGTTTCGGACCGTTTCGTTAGTGTACGAAAGTCGATGCAAAACTGGACGAACAGGTGCCATTAAGGCACAAGTTCGCTAAAGGAAGTTGCATCGAAATTTTTCGCAACGAACGCACATGATCCACTCCATTTGTTAGTACCCAAAACTCATGTTTTGGAGCGTTTCGGACCGTTTTTTTACTGCACGTAAGTCGATGCAAACTGGCCGAACTGGTGCCATGAACGCACAAATTCGCTAAACTAGGTCGCATCAGAATTTTTCGCAACGAACGCAGCCGATGCAAAACTAGCCGAACTGGTGCCATTATCGCACAAGTTCGCTAAACAAAGTCGCATCGGAATTTTTCACAACGAACGCACCTGATCCACTCCATTTGACCAAAAACTCATGTTTTGGGGTATTTCAGACCGTTTTCTTACTGCACGAAAGTCGATGCAAAACTGGCCGAACTGGTGCCATTATCGCACAAGTTCGCTAAACAAAGTCGCGTCGGAATTTTTCACAACGAACGCACCTGATCCACTCCATTTGACCAAAAACTCATGTTTTGGGGCGTTTCGGACTGTTTCGTTACTGCATGAAACTCGATGCAAAACTGGCCGAACTGGTGCCTTTATCGCACAAGTTTGCTAAGCAAAGTCGCGTCGGAATTTTTCGCAACGAATGCACCCGAACCACTCCGTTGGACCAAGAACTCATGTTTTGGGGTGTTTCGGACTGTTTCGTTACTGCACGAAACTCGATGCAAAACTGGCCGAACTGGTGCCTTTATCGCACAAGTTTGCTAAGCAAAGTCGCGTCGGAATTTTTCGCAACGAATGCACCCGAACCACTCCGTTGGACCAAGAACTCATGTTTTGGGGCATTTCGGACCGTTTCGTTACTGCACGAAAATCGATGCAAAACTGGCCGAACTGGTGCCATTATCGCACAAGTTCACTAAACAAAGTCGCGTCGGAATTTTTCGCAACGAACGCACCCGATCCACTCCATTTGACCCAAAACTCATGTTTTGGGTCATTTCGGACCGTTTCGTTACGGTATGAAAGTCGATGCAAAACTGGACGAACAGGTGCCAATAACGCACAAGTTCGCTAAAGGAAGTTGCTTCAAAATTTGCAAAACTGGCCGAACAGGTGCCAAAACTGGCCGGACTGGTGCCATGAACGCACAAATTTGCTAAACCTGGTCGCGTCAGAATTTTTTGCAACGAACGCACCCGATCCATTCCAATGGACCCAAAACTCATGTTTTGGGGCGTTTCGAACCATTTCGATACTGCCCGAAAGTCGATGCAAAACTAGCCGAACTGGTGCCATTATCGCACAAGTTCAGTAAACAAAGTCGCGTCGGAATTTTTCGCAACCACGCACCCGATCCACTCCATTTGATCCAAAACTCATGTTTTGGGTCATTTCGGACCGTTTCGTTACTATACAAAAATCGATGCAAAACTGGCCGAACAGGTGCCAATAACGCGCAAGTTCGCTAAAGGAAGTTGCTTCAAAATTTTCGCAACGAAGGCATGTGATCCACTCCGTTGGACCCAAAACTCATGTTTTGGAGTGTTTCGGACCGTTTCGTTACCGCACGAAAGTCAATGCAAACTGGCCGAACTTGTACCATTAACGCAAAGTTCGCTAAACAAGGCCGCGTCAGAATATTTCGCAACGGACGCACGCGATCCACTCCATTGGACCCAAAACTAATATTTTGGGGCGTTTCAGACCATTTCGATACTGCACGAAAGTCGACGCAAAACTAGCCGAACTGGTGCTATTATCGCACAAGTTCACTAAACAAAGTCGCGTCGGAATTTTTCGCAACGAACGCACCCGATCCACTCCATCGGACCCAAAACTCTTGTTTTGCAGCGTTTCGGACCGTTTCGTTACTGCACGAAAGTCGATGCAAAACTGGACGAACAGGTGCCATTAAGGTGCAAGTTCGCTAAAGGAAGTTGCTTCGAAATTTTTCGCAACGAACGCACGTGATCCACTCCATTGAACCCAAAACTCAGGTTTTGGAGCGTTTCGGACCGTTTCGTTACTGCACGAAACTCGATGCAAAACTGGCCGAACTGGTGCCATTATCGCACAAGTTCGCTAAGCAAAGTCGCGTCGGAAATATTCGCAACGAATGCACCCGATCCACTCCATTGGACCCAAGACTGATGTTTTTGATGAGGACATCAACACCAACGATACTTCCACACCACAAGCTACACCATCAGCTGCGACAGCCCCACCACTTGGCCCTATTACTCGTGCTCGTGCCCGTCGACTCAATCATCAAGTAAGTTCATTCTTAAGCTCTTGTCCATTATATTTAGACAATGGAAACACGTGCACTCTTGTTTTGCTTAGGAATGATGGAGAGGATAAGAAGGAGAGGGGATTCGCATGGGCTGGTTTCGGACAGCATGACAACACCATCTTGTGACATCAGTCCCGACTTCATTCGGACTCGGATTGGGCCGTTCCAGTACTTCACAGAAAGCTTATGAAGTCCTCTTTCAAACGGATCCAGCCTCATTATCAAACCTTTTCGGAGTTGGGCGCAATCGTCTTTTCCTTACAGAGGAGGGTTCTGTCCACAGATGTTGCGCCACCATATTTCGGCCCAATGGGCCATGTATCAGTTGAGCCCAGCAAGGGCGCGTCCTAGGGTTGGGGAGTGACCCTCCCAGGTACTTAGACACTCCAGCCGCCACCAGGGAGAGGGGGTTTTGATTTCACGAACTAGCTGCTGCTACTTCTCCTGGAGCGCGTGTGCTGATCCAGCCACCCGTCTCTTTGTATTTCAGAACTCCACTTTCGATTAATCCATGCTGAGTCTTTGATTCTTCCTTGCGATTTCAGTGCTTGTATACTTGTTCTTGCGAGTTCTTCGATTTGCTTGCAGGTCGGGTGCCCTCGTGGCCGGTGTCGTGCTTCGCAAGGGCGCGGCGACCAGGGAGGAGGTGTATCGGTTGCTGGCGCAGCAATCCCCCGGTTGCTGAAAGTCGGACCGCCAACGTCCCCTCTTTTCCTCCAAATCGAGTTATCCAGTTCGTCCCTCACCGAAAGATCGGGATTTCCCCCTCGGGGTTCCATCAATTGGTATCAGAGCAAGGTTCATTGGTGAGAGACTTCCTACCCTTTGCTATTTACTGTCCTATAATCCAGAAGAAGCCCAGAAACAATGTTGGAGTAGGTTTTCCTGAGATCCTATAGACCCTTTGAGCCTTTACTAGAACTGCATTGGTTAGGGTTTGTTGAATCTTCGGTTGCTTCGGGTTGTGTCAAGTTGCTGGTCTTAATTTTAGTCCATTCAGAGTTTCGAGTTCTTGTCACCATCTAGCAACACCCGCTCGCTGAATCCGAGTCATATCAATTGTGCTTGCTTGAAATCTGGATTGCAGACCCTGTGGTGCTGCAATAGGTGCAGTTCAGCCTTACTCAAGAGAGAGAGAGAGAGGGGCTCTCTTCGCAAAAAGTGTATGTGCTGAGTTGCTCAATTGTAATCCCTTGTTCATATAATCAGTTTTGAGTGTTCCCCCAAAAAAAACAGAAAAAGAAAAAGGAGAGGGGCTGATTCTTACCTTGTTGCTCTTGCTGTTTTGGGTTGGTGCTTTGTGGTTCCTTTGTGTCTAGGCTTGCGTCTCTAGTATAGTCTAGGCTAGGACCAGCACAAGACCACCGTCGAACGATTACTCAACTTGCTTCTGTGACTAATGTGGTGCTAGTATTTCCTTGCCATCGTTTAGCCCACCTACAGCTCCACATACTCGACTTTCAGCTTGACAGGAGTTGTTGCTGCAGCACTGATACACTCTCCTCCTGGTACCCGACTTGTTTTGCCGACCCTCCTGTGAGCAATGTAAGAACTGGTAAGAGCTTGTACAACAGACTTAGAGTGAGAGAGCACCACACAGAAATTACATCTAGTAGTCGTAGGGACTTTTCTACTTTACTTGTCTCCTGTTTTTCTTTTGCACCTTTCCCATGGCAGGTTCAGGGAATCAGGATGAGGATGATGAACACCTGCTTACACCTCGCACAAAGGGCATCGTGCAGCATTTTCAGAAGCAAGTAAGGGAGTACACCGATGGAATTGATAATGATTTGCAGGTCATAAATGAGAAGATTAGGCATATGGAGGCCGCGCAGATTTCCAACAACACCAAGCTTGCAGGGTTGGAGACAACGGTTGGTCGCGTGGACAAGAGTCTTGCTGCTATTCTGAAACGTTTTGATGACCTCCACGCGAAGGTCAATAACCAGCATCGTCAAGAGGAAGAGCACAACGCAGAAAATTCAAGGGCTGAATACTCTGCTGACACTGAAGATGAGGATCGAGCTCGGAGACGTCGACGCCAGAACCGTCGAGGTATGGGTGGAGCGCGACCGCGTGAGGTACATAACAATGACAATGCTTTCAGCAAGATAAAATTTAAGATACCCTCTTTTGATGGTAAATATGATCCTGATGCTTATCTTACTTGGGAAATGGCTGTTGAACAAAAATTTACTTGTCATGATTTTCCTGAGAATGCATGTGTTAGGGCTGCAACTAGTGAGTTCACTGATTTTGCATCTGTTTGGTGGATAGAGCATGGCAAGAAAAATCCTAATAACACACCGCAGACTTGGGATGCATTAAAAAAAGTTATGAGGGCTAGATTTGTTCCATCCTACTATGCACGTGATTTGTTGAACCAGCTGCAGCAATTAAAACAGGGTACTAAATGTGTAGAAGAATACTATCAAGAGCTGCAAATGGGTACGCTACGCTGCAATTTAGAGGAGGATGTGGAACCCGCTATGGCTAGATTTTTGGGTGGGTTAAACCGGGAAATTCAGGACATCCTTGCTTATAAAGAGTACACTAACATAACCCGTTTGTTCCATCTTGCTTGTAAAGCTGAAAGGGAAGTGCAGGGGCGACGTGCTAGTACCAAGAGTAACATTTCTGCAGGGAGGAGTTTTTCCACGCAACCCCGCTCGAGCATTCCATCAAGCGTACGTGCTGCTGCACCATATTCATCATCACCTCGTACAGCAGCCTCACCTTCCAGCGACAAGCCTCGTGAGAGCCCCGCAAATTCAGCAGCAAAGAGCGTGCAAAAACCGGCTGCACCCACTTCATCGGTGGCATCAACGGGCAGAACGAGAGACATTCAGTGCCACCGTTGCAAGGGATTTGGACATATCATACGTGACTGCCCCAGCAAGCGTGTCTTGATCGTCAAAAATGATGGTGAGTACTCCTCTGCTAGTGAGCTTGATAACGATACACTTGCACTGCTTGCGGCTGACCATACAGGAACTGAGAGCTGCCCCGAAGAACATATTAATGCAGCTGAAGCCGACCGCTATGAAAGCCTCATTGTGCAGCATGTGCTGAGCGCGCAAATGGAGAAGGCGGAACAAAATCAGCGCCACTCCTTGTTCCAAACAAAGTGTGTCATTAAAGAGCGTTCGTGCCGCATGATCATCGATGGCGGTAGCTGCAACAACTTGGCTAGCAGCGACTTGGTGAAGAAACTTGCACTTACTACCAAACCACATCCACACCCATATTCCATTCAATGGCTGAATAACAGTGGTAAGACAAAGGTAACTCAACTTGTGCGAATCAATTTTGCCATTGGTTCATACAAAGATGTAGTTGAATGTGATGTTGTGCCTATGCAAGCTTGTAGTATTCTGCTAGGACGACCTTGGCAATTTGATAGAGATTCTTTGCATCATGGTAGATCAAATCAGTACTCATTTCTATACCATGATAAAAAGATTGTGTTGCATCCAATGACACCTGAAGAGATTATGCAAGATGATGTCGCTAGAGCCAGAAAATTTAAATCTCAGGAACATGCTAAGAGTGAGAACAACAACAATACCAAATCTGTTTTTGCTCCACAAGGGGAGATAACTTTGAAGGGAAAGTGCTTGCTAGCTACTAAATCTGATATCAATGACTTGGCTGCCTCAAACTCATTTGTGTATGCTTTAGTTTGCAAAGATGCTTTGATTTCCCTTCACGATGTGCAGCATTCTTTGCCTCCTGCGGTTGCTAACCTTTTGCAGAAATATTCTGATGTGTTCCCAAGTGAGGTACCACCGGGGCTGCCCCCACTTCGAGGGATTGAGCACCAGATTGACCTCATTCCAGGTGCCTCATTGCCAAACCGTGCGCCGTACAGGACCATCCCGGAAGAAACCAAGGAGATTCAGCGTCAAGTGCAAGAATTGCTCGACAAAGGTTATGTACGTGAGTCTCTTAGCCCTTGTGCTGTTCCGGTTCTTTTAGTGCCAAAGAAAGATGGATCATGGCGTATGTGTGTCGATTGTAGAGCCATTAATAACATCACCATTCGCTATCGACACCCTATTCCCCGCTTGGATGATATGCTTGATGAATTGAGTGGTGCTGTTCTGTTTTCGAAAGTTGATTTGCGTAGTGGTTACCATCAAATTCGCATGAAATTGGGAGATGAATGGAAAACTGCTTTCAAAACTAAGTTCGGGCTGTATGAGTGGTTAGTTATGCCATTTGGGTTAACTAATGCACCTAGCACTTTCATGAGATTAATGAACAAAGTTCTGCGCGCTTTCATTGGAAAATTTGTTGTTGTCTACTTTGATGATATACTGATCTACAGCAAATCCATGGATGAACATCTTGATCATTTGCATGCTGTTTTTGATACTCTACGTGATGCATGCCTTTTTGGTAATCTTGAGAAGTGCACATTCTGCACGGATCGAGTCTCTTTTCTTGGCTTTGTTGTCACTCCACAGGGAATTGAAGTTGAGCAAGCCAAGGTGGCGGCCATACAAGGGTGGCCTATCCCCAAGACCGTCACCCAAGTGAGAAGCTTTTTGGGACTTGCTGGATTTTATCGTCGCTTTGTGCAGGATTTCAGCACCATTGCTGCACCGTTGAATGAATTAACAAAGAAGGGAGTTCCTTTTTCTTGGGGCGAAGCACAAGAGAACTCCTTCAACATTTTGAAAGATAAGTTGACACATGCACCCCTCCTCCAACTCCCAGATTTTAATAAAACCTTTGAGCTTGAATGTGATGCTAGTGGGATTGGATTGGGTGGTGTTTTGTTACAAGATAGGAAACCTGTTGCATATTTTAGTGAGAAGTTGAGTGGGCCTGCTCTGAATTATTCAACTTATGATAAGGAATTGTATGCTCTTGTGCGAACCTTAGAAACATGGCAGCACTATCTTTGGCCCAAAGAATTTGTCATACATTCTGACCATGAATCATTGAAGCATATCCGTAGTCAAGGAAAACTGAACCGTAGACATGCTAAATGGGTTGAATTCATTGAGTCTTTTCCCTATGTTATCAAACACAAGAAGGGGAAAGAGAATGTCATTGCTGATGCTTTGTCTAGGAGGTATACCTTGTTAACACAACTTGACTATAAGATCTTTGGTCTGCAAACAATTAAGGAACAATACATACATGACAATGATTTTAAAGATGTGTTCCTGCATTGTAGAGAGGGTAAAGCATGGAATAAATTCGTGGTCAATGATGGTTTTGTGTTTAGAGCTAACAAGCTATGCATTCCAGCTAGCTCTGTTCGTTTGTTGCTACTACAGGAAGCACATGGAGGCGGGTTGATGGGACACTTTGGAGCAAAGAAGACGGAGGACATCCTTGCTGGCCATTTCTTTTGGCCAAAGATGAGAAGGGACGTGGAGAGATTTGTTGCTCGCTGCACCACGTGTCAAAAGGCTAAGTCTCAACTCAACCCAAACGGTTTGTATATGCCTTTACCAGTCCCTAGTATTCCTTGGGAGGATATATCTATGGATTTTGTGGTTGGCTTACCTCGTACTAGGAAGGGATGTGATAGCGTTTTTGTGGTGGTTGATAGATTTTCAAAGATGGCACACTTCATACTTGTCATAAGACAGATGATGCCACCCATATTGCTGATTTGTTCTTTCGAGAAATTGTGCGTTTACATGGAGTACCAAATACCATTGTTTCTGATCGGGATGCTAAATTTCTTAGTCACTTTTGGAGAACTTTATGGGCTAAGTTGGGGACTAAGCTTTTGTTTTCTACCACTTGTCATCCCCAAACTGATGGTCAAACTGAAGTTGTGAATCGAACTTTGTCAACTATGTTAAGGGCTGTTTTAAAGAAGAACATTAAACTTTGGGAAGATTGTTTGCCTCATATTGAGTTTGCTTATAATCGTTCCCTGCATTCTACTACAAAGATGTGCCCTTTTGAGATTGTTTATGGCTTGTTACCTCGTGCTCCAATTGATTTATTGCCTTTGCCGGCTTCTGAAAAATTGAATTTTGATGCTACAAAGCGTGCTGAATTGATGCTAAAGCTGCATGAAACAACTAAAGCAAACATAGAACACATGAATGCTAAGTATAAGTTAGCTGGTGATAAAGGTAGGAGGCAATTGACTTTTCAACCTGGAGATTTAGTTTGGCTGCATTTACGAAAGGAACGGTTTCCTGAACTACGAAAATCTAAATTGATGCCTAGAGCTGATGGACCTTTTAAAGTGCTGCAACTGTTAATGAGAATGCATATAAGCTTGATCTTCCTGCAGATTTTGGGGTTAGTCCCACATTTAACAATGCAGATTTGAAGCCATATTTGGGAGAGGAAGATGAGATTGAGTCGCGGATGACTCAAATGCAAGAAGGGGAGGATGATGAGGACATCAACACCAACGATACTTCCACACCACAAGCTACACCATCAGCTGCGACATCCCCACCACTTGGCCCTATTACTCGTGCTCGTGCCCGTCAACTCAATCATCAAGTAAGTTCATTCTTAAGCTCTTGTCCATTATATTTAGACAATGGAAACACGTGCACTCTTGTTTTGCTTAGGAATGATGGAGAGGATAAGAAGGAGAGGGGATTCGCATGGGCTGGTTTCGGACAGCTTGACAACACCATCTTGTGACATCAGTCCCGACTTCATTCGGACTCGGATTGGGCCGTTCCAGTACTTCGCAGAAAGCTTATGAAGTCCTCTTTCAAACGGATCCAGCCTCATGATCAAACCTTTTCGGAGTTGGGCGCAATCGTCTTTTCCTTACAGAGGAGGGTTCTGTCCACAGATGTTGCGCCACCATATTTCGGCCCAATGGGCCATGTATCAGTTGAGCCCAGCAAGGGCGCGTCCTAGGGTTGGGGAGTGACCCTCCCAGGTACTTAGACACTCCAGCCGCCACCAGGGAGAGGGGGGTTTTGATTTCACGAACTAGCTGCTGCTACTTCTCCTGGAGCGCGTGTGCTGATCCAGCCACCCGTCTCTTTGTATTTCAGAACTCCACTTTCGATTAATCCATGCTGAGTCTTTGATTCTTCCTTGCGATTTCAGTGCTTGTATACTTGTTCTTGCGAGTTCTTCGATTTGCTTGCAGGTCGGGTGCCCTCGTGGTGGTGTCGTGCTTCGCAAGGGCGCGGCGACCAGGGAGGAGGTGTATCGGTTGCTGGCGCAGCAATCCCCCGGTTGCTGAAAGTCGGACCGCCAACGTCCCCTCTTTTCCTCCAAATCGAGTTATCCAGTTCGTCCCTCACCGAAAGATTGGGATTTCCCCCTCGGGGTTCCATCAGTTTTGGGGCCTTTCGTAACGTTTCGTTACTGCACGAAAGTCGATGCAAAACTGGCCGAACTGGTGCTATTATCCACAAGTTCAGTAAACAAAGTCGCGTCGGAATTTTTCGCAACGAACGCACCCGATCCACTCCATTTGACCAAAAACTCATGTTTTGGGGTGTTTCGGACCGTTTCGTTACTGCACGAAAGTTGATGCAAAACTTAATGAACAGATGCCATTAAGGCACAAGTTCGCTAAAGGAAGTTGGTTTGACATTTTTTGTAACGAACGCACGCGATCCACTCCATTGGACCCAAAACTCATGGTTTGGAGCGTTCCGGACTGTTTCATTGGTCCACAAAAGTTGATGTAAAAGTGGCACAACTAGCGCCATTAACGCGCAAGTTCGCTAAATGAAGTTGTGTCGAATTTTTTTGCGACGAACGCACCTGATCCACTCCATTTGACCCAAAACTCATGTTTTTGGGCGTGTCAGACCGTTTCGTTACTGCACGGAAGTCGATGCAAAACTGGCCGAACTGGTGCCATTATCGGACAAGTTCGCTAGAGGAAGTCGCGTCAGAATTTTTCGCAACGAACGCACCCGATCCACTCCATTTGACCAAAAGCTCATGTTTTGGGGCGTTTCGAACTGTTTCGTTACTGCACGAAAGTCGATGCAAAACTGGCCGAACTGGTGCCATTAAGGCACAAGTTCACTAAATGAAGTTGCTTCAAATTTTTCGCAACGAACGCACGTGATCCACTCCATTGAACCCAAAACTCAGGTTTTGGAGCGTTTCGGACCGTTTCGTTACTGCACGAAAGTCGATGCAAACGGGCCGAACTAGTGCCATGAACGCACAAGTTCGCTAGACAAGGTCGCGTCAGAATTTTTTGCAACAAACGCACCCGATCCACTCCATTGGACCCAAAAGTTATGTTTTGGGGCGTTTCGGACCATTTCGATACTGCACGGAAGTCGATGCAAAACTGGCCGAACTGGTGACATTATCGCACAAGTTCGCTAAACAAAGTCGCGTCGGATTTTTTTCGCAACGATTGCACCCAATCCAATCCATTTGACCAAAAACTCCTGTTTTGGGGCGTTTCGGACCGTTTCGTTACTGCACGAAAGTCGATGGAAAACTTGATGAACAGGTGCCATTAAGGGACAATTTCGCTAAAGGAAGTTGCTTCGAAATTTTTCGCAACGAACGCACGTGATCCACTCCATTGAACCCAAAACTCAGGTTTTGAAGTGTTTCGGACCGTTTCGTTACTGCACGAAAGTCGATGCAAACTGGCCGAACTGGTGCAATGACCGCACTAGTTCGCTAAACAAGGTCGCGTCAGAATTTTTCGCAACGAACGCACCCGATCCATTCCATTGGACCCAAAACTCATGTTTTTGGGGCGTTTCAAACCATTTCGATACTGCATGAAAGACGATGCAAAACTAGCCGAACTGGTGCCATTATCGCACAAGTTCGCTATACAAAGTCGCGTCGGAATTTTTCGCAACGAACGCACCCGATCCACTCCATCGGACCCAAAACTTATATTTTGGGGCGTTTCGGACCGTTTCGTTACTGCATGAAAGTCGATGCAAAACTGGCCGAACTTGTGCCATTATCGCACAAGTTCAGTAAACAAAGTTGCGTCGGAATTTTTCGCAACGAACGCACCCGATCCACTCCATTGGACCCAAAACTCATGTTTTGGGGAATTTCAGACCATTTTGTTACTGCACAAAAGTCGATGCAAAACTGCCGAACTGGTGCCATTATCACACAAGTTCAATAAACAAAGTCGCGTCGGAATTTTTCGCAACGAACGCACCCGATCCACTCCATTTGATCAAAAACTCATGTTTTGGGGCGTTTCGGACCGTTTCATTACCGCACGAAAGTCGATGCAAAACTGGACGAACAGGTGCCATAAAGGCACAAGTTCGCTAAAGGAAGTTCCTTCCAAATTTTTGGCAACGAATGCACGTGATCCACTCCATTGAACCCAAAACTCATGTTTTGGAGCGTTTCGGACCGTTATGTTACTGCACGTAAGTCGATGTAAAATGGCCGAACTGGAGCCATGAACGCACAAATTCGCTAAACAAGGTCGCGTCAGAATTTTTCGCAACGAACGCACCCGATCCGTTCCATTGGACCCAAAACTCATGTTTTGGGGCGTTTCGGAGCATTTCGATACTGCCCGAAAGTCAATGCAAAACTAGCCGAACCGGTGCGATTAGCGCACAATGATGAGGACATCAACACCAACGATACTTCCACACCACAAGCTACACCATCAGCTGCGACATCCCCACCACTTGGCCCTATTACTCGTGCTCGTGCCCGTCAACTCAATCATCAAGTAAGTTCATTCTTAAGCTCTTGTCCATTATATTTAGACAATGGAAACACGTGCACTCTTATTTTGCTTAGGAATGATGGAGAGGATAAGAAGGAGAGGGGATTCGCATGGGCTGGTTTCGGACAGCTTGACAACACCATCTTGTGACATCAGTCCCGACTTCATTCGGACTCGGATTGGGCCGTTCCAGTACTTCGCAGAAAGCTTATGAAGTCCTCTTTCAAACGGATCCAGCCTCATGATCAAACCTTTTCGGAGTTGGGCGCAATCGTCTTTTCCTTACAGAGGAGGGTTCTGTCCACAGATGTTGCGCCACCATATTTCGGCCCAATGGGCCATGTATCAGTTGAGCCCAGCAAGGGCGCGTCCTAGGGTTGGGGAGTGACCCTCCCAGGTACTTAGACACTCCAGCCGCCACCAGGGAGAGGGGGTTTTGATTTCACGAACTAGCTGCTGCTACTTCTCCTGGAGCGCGTGTGCTGATCCAGCCACCCGTCTCTTTGTATTTCAGAACTCCACTTTCGATTAATCCATGCTGAGTCTTTGATTCTTCCTTGCGATTTCAGTGCTTGTATACTTGTTCTTGCGAGTTCTTCGATTTGCTTGCAGGTCGGGTGCCCTCGTGGCCGGTGTCGTGCTTCGCAAGGGCGCGGCGACCAGGGAGGAGGTGTATCGGTTGCTAGCGCAGCAATCCCCCGGTTGCTGAAAGTCGGACCGCCAACGTCCCCTCTTTTCCTCCAAATCGAGTTATCCAGTTCGTCCCTCACCGAAAGATCGGGATTTCCCCCTCGGGGTTCCATCACACAAGTTCAGTAAACAAAGTCGCGTCGGAATTTTTCGCAACGAACGCACCCGATCCACTACATTTGATCAAAAACTCTTGTTTTGGGGCGCTTCGGACCTTTTCATTACTGCACGAAAGTCGATGCAAAACTGGACGAACAGGTGCCATTAAGGCACAAGTTCGCTAAAGGAAGTTGCTTCAAAATTTTTCAATGAACGCACGTGATCCACTTCATTGAACCCAAAACTGAGGTTTTGGAGCATTTCGGACCGTTTCGTTACTGCACGAAAGTCGATGCAAACTGGCCGAACTGGTGCTATGAATGCACAAGTTCGCTAAAACAAGGTCGCGTCAGAATTTTCGCAACGAACGCAGCCGATCCACTCCATTGGACCCAAAACTCATGTTTTGGGACGTTTCGGACCATGTCGGTTTTGGGGCGTTTTAGACCATTTCGTTACTGCATGAAAGTCGATGCAAAACTGGCCGAACTTGTGCCATTATCGCACAAGTTCAGTAAACAAAGTCGCGTCGGAATTTTTCGCAACGAACGAACCCGATCCAGTCCATTGGACCCAAAACTCATGTTTGGGGCATTTCAGACCGTTTTGTTACTGCACGAAAGTCGATGCAAAACTGGCCGAACTGGTGCCATTATCGCACAAGTTCAAAAAACAAAGTCGCGTCGGAATTTTTTCGCAACGAATGCACCCGATCCACTCCATTTGATCAAAAACTCATCTGGGCATTTCGGACCGTTTCGTTACTGCACGAAGTCGATGCAAAACTGGACGAACAGGTGACATTAAGGCACAAGTTTGCTAAAGGAAGTTGCTTCAAAAATTTTCGCAACGAACGCACGTGATCCACTCCATTGAACCAAACTCATGTTTTGGAGCGTTTTGGACCGTGTCGTTACTGCCGAAAGTCGATGCAAACTGGCCGAACTGGTGCCATGAACGACAAGTTCGCTAAACAAGGTCGCATCAGAATTTTTCGCAACGAACGCACCCGATTCACTCCATTGGACCCAAAACTCATGTTTTGGGGCGTTTCGGACCATTTCGATACGACATGAAAGTCGATGCCAAACTGGCCGAACTGGTGCCATTATCGCACAAGTTTGCTAAACAAAGTCGCGTCGGAATTTTTCGCAACGAACGCACCCGATCGAATCCATTTGACCAAAAACTCCTGTTTTTGGGGCGTTTTGGACCGTTTTGTTACTGCACGAAAGTCGATGCAAAACTGGACGAACAGGTGCCATTAAGTCACAAGTTCGCTAAAGGAAGTTGCTTCGAAATTTTTCGCAACGAACGCACGTGATCTACTCCATTGGCCGCAAAACTCATGTTTTGGACCGTTCTGGACCGTTTCATTGGTCCACGAAAGTTGATGTACAAGTGGCAGAACTAGTGCCATTAACGCGCAAGTTCGCTAAACGAAGTTGTGTCGAAATTTTTTGCAACGAACGCACATGATCCACTCCATTTGATCCAAAACTCATGTTTTGGGGCGTGTCGGACCGTTTCATTACTGCACGCTAGTCGATGCAAATCTGGCCGAACTGGTGCCATTATCGCACATGTTCGCTAAAAGAAGTCGCGTCAGAATTTTTCGCAACGAACGCACCCGATCCACTCCATTTGACCAAAACCTCATGTTTTCGGGCGTTTCGGACCGTTTCTTTATTGCACAAAAGTCGATGCAAAACTGAACGAACAGGTGCCATTAAGGCACAAGTTCGCTAAAGGAAGTTGCTTCAAAATTTTTCGCAACGAGTGCACGTGATCCACTCCATTGAACCCAAAACTCAGGTTTTGGAGCATTTCGGACCATTTCATTACTGCACGAAAGTCGATACAAACTGGCCAAACTGGTGCCATGAATGCACAAGTTCGCTAAACAAGGTCGCGTCAGAATTTTTCGCAACGAACGCACCCGATCCACTCCATTGGACACAAAACTCATGTTTTGGGACGTTTCTTACCATTTCGATACTGCACGAAAATCGATGCAAAACTGGCCGAACTGGTGCCATTATCGCACAAGTTCGCTAAACAAAGTCGCGTCGGAATTTTTCGCAACGAACGCACTCGATCCAATCCATTTGACCAAAAACTTCTGTTTTGGGGCGTTTCGGACCGTTTCATTACTGCACGAAAGTCGATGCAAAACTGGAAAACAGGTGCCATTAAGGCACAAGTTCGCTAAAGGAAGTTCCTTCGAAATTTTTCGCAACGAACGCACGTGATCCACTCCATTGGACCCAAAACTCATGTCTTGGAGCATTTCGGACCGTTTCGTTACTGCATGAAAGTCGATTCAGAACCCCAACTTCGTGTGTGTCATATTTATCCTTTGGGTAAGGTCTGTGTGCTGTTTGCTTGTCCACTTGTTCTTGATTGTTCTTTGATTTTCTTGCAGGTTCAAGGTTGTTCTTGGCACAGCAAGAACAACACAAATTGGAGGCGTGTAACTGTCGCTAAGGCGCAGCGCAGCCCTTGTGGTGTTGTAGTCAGGCAGCACAACGTCGATCCTCCTCAAATCGAGTTATCCCCCACTCCTCATCGAAGATCGGGAGCAAACCCCAGCGGGTTCTATCATGTGGTAATCAGAGCAAGGTTTTTTTTTCAGTGAGAGATTCTACCGATCCTTTACCTACAGTCCAGAAAACTACACAAAAATAGGTTAGATCTGAAAATCCCAACAACACGTTTGAGCTTTTGCTGTTCTGCTTAGTTCTTTGCTTGTTGAGTTTTCAGTTGCATTGTTTGGGCTAGTTGCTGGTTCTTAGTGGTTCAATCTTTAGAGTTTTGAGTTCTGGTCACGTTTTAGTCACCACGAAATCCACCAAAA
>NW_020356348.1:0-54652 GCF_002211085.1 Panicum hallii
TAAAATTTGTAACAAATCACAGAAAAATCCTAAAATGGCAAAACTAGTTTTGTTAGAAACTAGATTTCAAATTCTATAACTTTGGTTAATAAAGTTTAGTGTGAAACAATTTACTTTTATCCCCTTTGTTAAACCTAAGATTAGGAAATGACTTATGCGTAACCTTGATATTCAATACTTGATTACTTATGAAGTTTGATCTAAATATTTCATGAGCTCTAGGTAACTTCGTGCAAGGTTACAAACTTAATTTTAATTCAAACTTAACCTCTTTTATTATGAAACTTTCCAATTTAAAATAAACCTAATGTATAATCTTCTCTAATTGGAATCTTTTAATATTCACTAATGTAATGTTTTATAATGCTAATATATAATCAAATTTCTATGATCTTTTATTTAAAGTTTTGAATTCAAATTTTAGTTTATTTCAAATTTAATCCAAATATTTAATTTATATTACAATAAAATTCTACCATATCTTTATAAATAGTGTTTCAAATCTAAACCCTCTTTATTCTATGCATGTTTGTGTGTTAATTGGATAAGTTATAATATTTGAAACGTGAAATTCTAAATTTAAATTTCACCTTATTTACTTTATTGCATCTCATATAGAATCAACGGTACTCGACGACGGGGATTACGAACTGGTCTTAGGGCAAGACCAAGGCTTTCCAGAAGATCCAGCACAAATCGTCGAAGGGTTAACTGAAGCTCCGAACCCGAGTTCGGAAGTCTCTGACTCTCCTGTCCCCACCTCCACCCAAGAAGGCAAGCCCCGGACATATCCCACTACTTTATTTGCACTGCAATCTATGTCTATTATATTGTATCTTGCATTAAGTCTAGGAGTTGTAATGAAACCCTAGATGCATGAATCCTAGGAATCCAATGTAATGCTCCCGAGTCCTTATCGGATAGGTGCTCCGCTAATAGGACCGGTAGAAGTCGAGTGATTTCCTGTCACTCGCGCGATATAGGAGTTGCATGTTTACATTTCTGCAATCACTATAAGGATGACGGACAGGGTCATGTGCTGCATCATGACCTGAAGTTTTACCCTGTCTGTTTTGTTAAAAGTTGATAAGGTCGATCCATGTGGTAGTGGTGGCTAAGTTTTTGAAAGTACTAGCCACATGCCGTGAAATATGGTAAGCGGTAAACCTAGTACCCGATTGGCCCGGCAAGTGGACGCGCTTCCACCACTCGACTTTTATTTTATGTTTACACGCACCGACGTGTGGGAGTACGTTCTGCAAGGCAGACAGGAATACGGGTTTTGTAGTCGCGCTACAGACGTATGTCCTGTACACATTGGGTGTGCGTACGGTCCTGCAGTCGCTTGTGGTGGCCCTGATCCACAACCCGGAATATGAGGGAAACGGTTGCTTGGAACGCCCTGTTGGTATTCCGAGCGTGTGAGTTAGGTTTACCTTGCAAGGTTAAAGCCGATTCGAATCGTCCGCCTCTCACGAGGATTGAGACTGCTTATCCCTTCTGCCACATTGAGTAAGAAGTGGAACTAATGGTAGATAATCTTGTTGAATGATAAACACTACCTTGCTTGCTTAGTGTAGGTGCTAATCTAGAATAATTACTCAACTAGAAGTTGAAAGCTAAAACTTGAAAATAGTACATACTCTTTGTTACTTTTCAGCTGAAAATAAACCCAGAGCCTTACAAAGCCTGCATGGGTCTAGTTACGGGCTAAGTATACCCAGCCCCGGGTAAGCCTTGCTGAGTATTAGAATACTCAGCCTTGCTAATGTCTTTTCAGGTATAACCTTTGAGAATCCCACGGACAACTTTGTGTGGCCAACGTCCGTTCCTTTTGGCTGGTCCGTGGAGTGGGACCCGTCCCCGGCCGGCACTGACCCTCCGGAGTGACACCAAGCCCTGGGCTAAGCTTGGCGTTTACTTTCGCGACGTGTGTAGTCGCGTAAAACTTTTCCTTCCGCTGTGAGTTTAGACAAGCTGTTACGCTTGTCAGTTTGAACATGGTTGTATAAATTTACTTCTCTTGAACTCGTCTTGTAATAATGTATATATATATGGTTGTAAATTAAAGTTGATGAGCTATTCTATGATGGGAACTCGCCTTCGTGCGAGGTAAACCTACTTCGATCCTGCTGAACCGTGGTTGCATCGGGCGGAGACCCGACAGACCAAAGGATTGTTCCGTTTGAAGTGCGTTAAGCTGATTGCAGTTGTACGGCGATCAATAGCGCACTTGAGCTGGAATAATTCGAGCGGTTCTGCCACAGTTAGATCGGACCGTCCGTAAACGGATCGCGTGTAAACCGTTAGATCTAGATCCAGCGGCCACGATGCGCGCATACCCCTTCGCAAAATAGATCTGATCCGAGCCGTAGAGATTAGATCCAATGGCCCAGAACCGCGCGTACCGGTCAGCGCCGGTAGTTTTGCTAAAGAGACCCCGGCCTTCTTGGAAATAAACCCGCAGTCCACCCCGTGAGTCAAAAGTATTTGCAAACAAGTCCTTTTCTTCCCGTTTGACCCCCCTGGCTTCTCTGGAAATTGAACCCGCGGTCCGTGGCTTGGGTTTTCTCGTGCTAGCCCCGAGTCTAGGATTTATTTACGTTTAAGCCCTCGGTTTTTGTACAGAAGCCCCTGGAAGTTAGGTTTTTCTTACAAATAGGTCCCTAGAACTTGTTTTAAGCGTAGTTTTCGCGTTTTAGCTCCGTTTTAGGTGTTCTTTATATCCACGCGATCGTTGTAACGCGTAGGATAGCTTTAGACTAGTTTGGTGTGCTGTTTCTATGTAATGTTGTACTGTTTTCTTATAGTTTGCTATTGTTTGTGCATGTGTGTATGTGTGGACTATGCTTGATAATCGTGAGTAGACGCGGAGCCTTTGGATCAGTACCAGGAGCAGCCGTCTTCCGAGCAGTTCGAGCAGCAGCCGGGAGAGTACGAGGAAGGCAAGTATAACATGAACCTCCTATCACTTTTTAATACAATTTCATACTGCATTTAAATTCTGTATGCCTATAAGGATTTCCTAGCCACTTTATATCCTTTATATATCCTTTGGGTTGCATTTTTGGTTAGTTGTGCTAGGTTGCTGCGCTATAACACACTTGGTCCTTTTTAATTAATTTGTTAATAATCTTATGCAACTTAATTCTGGAGCCGACCCTCTGTGCTGTGTGCTTGAGTGGTTTGTGCGTCCTTAAAAATATGTTTTTGTAGAAACATGGTTTAGGGGGCCAGCACGGTGCTTAGTGCTTGGTTGGCCACTCTCCATAAGGACCGGTTCATAGAGCGACAACCTGGGATAACCGCGCAACCACAAGACTGGAATGGGACGGTCTTGACTTACTAATTAGGTCGTGTTGGTTCGGGAGTAACTTACCTGCGTGGGCAAGAGGGGTGGTAAGCTTCAATGGTCCCTGCTCCTCCGGCTTGGTCTGTGCTGTGTGTCTTGTACCCCGGAGGTGGGCCCCATCGTTGCTGATCCAGAATCCTTAGCGGTTACACCTTACCAACGTGGTCCTTTGTAACGGTCTCGTAGTGTGCTTGCTAGCCATCTCACCTAAGGAAGTGTGATGAACAACTAGCGTAGCCCACGACTTGTGGGTAAAGTTGTGCAACCTCTCGAGAGTGTAAAACTGATATATCAGCTGTGCTCACAGTCATGAGCGGCCCAGATCCTCCTTTTGATTAGTGGGGTTATCAACCTTTGACGAGGGCGATTCCCCGGGTGGTTTTGGTTTGGATGGTTCTCAGTAGTTTTTAATTAATACTGATTAATTTCTTATGTAATTGGGTTTATGGTAACTCATCCACTAGTAGTAACTAGCTTTAATAAAATTTGCCAAGACTAAAAGCTAACGCAGTTGAGTCAGCTAGCCTTAGAGCCTCATGCTCGTGTTATACTTGTTGAGTACTAGTTTGTACTCACACTTGCCTCTCTACTCTTCTGTTCTTTTGGATATCTACGACTGCTGCTCAGTGCCCGGCAACGTGGAGGACTACGTCAGCGGCTTCGACGACTTCTAGGCGTTTGTCTCCCAGTCGACGTCCCTGTGGCGCCCAGCTCTTCATGTATTCATTTTACGCTTCCGCATTCCTTGAACTGATTCTTGATTCAGTTGTAATAAAGATATTCATTTTATAATTTATACGCTTTTATTCGTGACATGTGTTGTGATATCTTGATAATCTGTTGTATATATGCGTGACTTGATCCTGGCGCATATATGATTGCTTGATTTATGTTCTTATAAATCGGGTTTGACAGATTGGTATCAGAGCCGTGTCGACTGTAGGACGAAGCCTAGATAGAATTGGTCGAGTTTAGGACTCCTTCCTCTTGCCTTGCTTCCGCAAACCTTCAACCATCATTTTTCTGCTTCTATTCCTTGAGTCTTAAGCCCTAGATCTGCTATCTCTCCTGTCTTTTCTGGGAAATAGCTTGAACTTTCCGTAGACGTTGGCCTGAGTCGCCTAATCTTATAAGCTATAAGTTTAGGTTGTCCCGATGAAAATACGCTAGAACGAGTGTGTTAGTCGAGTAGTGTGGAAAACTCGACTAAGTTGTGCATATTGAATGTTTGTTATTGTGCGGATGTTTGATTTGGATTTGTGGTTGATTGCATAGTCTAGTAGTTAAACTTGTTCATGCAAATCGACCCTAACCCAACTTGAACTAAATAATAAAAATTTAGTTAGAACATTGGGGGTAAAACCTATATTCCTTTCTCTCTGTTATATCCTATCGAAGTTTCATCTCCTCAGCAGCACCATATCTTATTCTCATAAATTTCGTTTGTTGCAATCAGATGGTGAACACCAGGCGCACCGGTTCCGGTTCTGACCAGCAGGAGCAGAACAACCAGGGTACTGGTCAGCCGCTGCCGATGCCTCCACCACTGACCCCGGAGCAGTTCTTCCAGCTCCAGATGCAGATGATGGCGACCCTGAACAATACCGTTCAGGCTCTGTAGCATATCCACGCTCAGCCACCGCCTCCTCCGCCACCTCAGCCTCGTGACAGGCGTGCGGATTTCTTGAGAGGTCATCCTCCGACCTTCTCTCACACCACGGACCCACTCCAGGCGGACGACTGGCTTCGTTCGGTGGAGCGCCAGTTGGTTGTTGCGCAGTGCGACGACCGGGAGCGAGTTCTGTACGCAGCAGGGCAGCTGCGAGGCTCCGCTCTTGACTGGTGGGAGTCCTACCCAGCTCGGGACCGTGATGCTCTCACGTGGGACCAGTTCCGTGAGCGTTTCAGGAACCATCACATTCCTGAGGGCATAATGAAGATGAAGCAGAAGGAGTTCCGTGCCCTTAAGCAGGTAAATTTGAATGGAATTCTCCGCAATCTCTTTGAGCTTGATCTATCCTTGATCTCTTTCGTAAACCTGACCATATTGAGCGACTTCTATCCTTGTTATCTGTGGTTGTCATTTCAGGGATCAATGACAGTGACGGAGTACCGTGACCGTTTCCTTCAGCTTGCCCGCTACGCCCCTGCTGACGTCGCTCGCGACAGCGATAAGCAGGAGTACTTCAAGGAGGGATTGGATGATCACATCCAGTATGCGCTGCTGAACCATCGCTTCGACAACTTCAACCAGCTGGTTGACGCGGCCCTCAACACCGAGCGCAAGCGCCGAGAGATTGAGGATAAGAAGAGGAAGATGGCTCCATCCTCTTCGGGCAGCAACACTCGTCCCCGCTACCAGCATCCACCACAGCAGCAGCAGAGGCCGCCCCAGCAGTACCAGCAGCGGCAGCAGTTTCCGCCTCGTCCTCAGCAGCAGCAGCAGGCGGGACAGGGTCAGAGGCTTCCGACGCCTCCGGCTCCACCAGCTCAGAGGCAGGGAGCGCCCACTCCTCCTCCCGGGCAGCAGGCTCCAGCACTCCCACGAGTGTGCTTCCACTGCGGCGAGCCGGGGCACTACGCCAACGTCTGCCCTCGGAAGGCGCAGGCAGGACAGCAGGGCCGTGCAGCTCAGCCCAAGGCCCCAGCTCAGGGCAGGGTGAACCACGTGACGGCCGAGTCAGCGGCCGGGGCTCCTAACGTGGTTATTGGTACGTTCATGGTCAACACCCACCCTGCCACAGTTCTTTTTGATACTGGTGCCACGCATTCTTTCATCACCCGGTCTTTTGTTGAGCATCATGGTATTCCTACTAGCACATTAAAGAGGTGCATGTTAGTATCTTCACCGGGAGGACAGTTGAGGTCTCATGTCTTCTGTCCCAGAGTCAGTGTGGCCATAAGGGGGGTAGATTTCAGTGCGAATCTGATGGTGCTAGACTCCAAAGGCATTGATGTGATCCTCGGAATGGAGACTCTTGCTAAGTGGGGAGTCCGGATAGATTGTGCTCAGAGGACTGTTCTTCTGTCAGCACCGGATGGTCAGGAGGTCACTGTTGGAGCTACAGAGCCTTCTGGATTTCTTCATCAGATGGAGGCTAGACCCACGGATGGTATTCGAGTGGTGTCTGATTTCCCGGATGTCTTTCCGGATGATTTGCCAGGTATGCCGCCTGATCGCGACATTGAGTTTTCGATTGATCTCTTGCCTGGCACAGCTCCTATTGCTAAGCGGCCCTATCGTATGGCTCTTGTCGAACATGAGGAAGTTAAGAAGACCATCCACGAGTTGCTAGCTAAGGGTTATATCCGTCGCAGTTTCTCTCCTTGGGCTTTTCCTGTATTGCTTGTAGAGAAGAAGGATGGAGCGAAGAGGATGTGCGTCGATTATCAGGATCTGAATGCAGTCACTATCAAGAACAAGCATCCATTGCCCCGTATTGAGGATCTTTTTGATCAGCTTCAGGGTGCTTGTGTATTCTCGAAGATTGATCTGCGTTCGGGTTATCATCAGCTGAGGATTCGTTCTGAGGATATTCCGAAGACGGCATTCACTTGCAAGTATGGGCTATACGAGTATACGGTCATGTCTTTTGGCTTGACCAATGCTCCGGCTTTCTTCATGCATCTGATGAACAAGGTTTTCATGGATTATCTGGACACCTTTGTGGTGATATTCATTGATGATATCCTAATATATTCCAAGTCAGAAGCAGAGCATGAGAAGCATCTGAGGCTTGTGTTGCAGAGGCTCAGAGAGCACAAGCTGTATGCCAAGCTCAGCAAGTGCGAGTTCTTGATTGACGAGGTTCCGTTCCTCGGTCATGTTATCTCCAAGGGAGGTATTGCTGTGGACCCCGGGAAGGTGAAGGATGTGCTTGACTGGGTTGTACCGCAGACAGTGAAGGAAGTCCGCTCTTTTCTGGGCTTAGCAGGATATTATTGGAGGTTCATTGAGAATTTCTCCAAGATTGCGAAGCCCTTGACTTCCTTGTTGGAGAAGGGTGTGGATTTCTCTTGGACTGATGAGCGTCAGAAGGCCTTCGAGGAGCTGAAGAAGAGGTTGACTACGGCGCCAGTCCTTACTCTGCCAGACCAGAGCAAGAGGTTCGCAGTGTATTGTGATGCTTCGAGGGATGGTCTTGGTTGCATCCTGATGCAGGAGGGCAGAGTGATAGCTTATGCCTCGCGGCAGTTGCGCCGGCACGAGCTGAATTATCCCACTCATGATCTGGAGTTAGCCACAGTTGTGCATGCTCTGAAGATATGGAGGCATTACTTGTTTGGGCAGAGGTGTGATATTTACACCGATCACAAGAGCCTCAAGTATATTTTTACTCAGAGTGAGCTGAACATGCGGCAGAGAAGATGGCTGGAGTTGGTCAAGGATTATGATCTGGAGATTCACTATCATCCGGGCAAGGCTAATGTTGTAGCAGATGCTCTGAGCAGGAAGAGCTATGTTAACATGGCCGTGGCTTTTCAGATGCCTCAGGAGTTATGCGAGGAGTTTGAGCAGTTGAGTCTAGGTTTCTTGCATCATACCTCGATTACATCGTTCGAGGAGGAACCCACTCTAGAGGCCGAGATCAGGTAGCATCAGAAGGAAGTTAAGAAGCTGCAGGAGATTCGTGAGTTGCTCAAGATTGGCAAAGCACCTCATTTCAGGGAGGATGATCAGGGTACCTTGTGGTACAAGGGTCGTATATGTGTGCCGAATGTAAATGACCTCAGAAAGTTGATTCTAAGTGAGGCTCATGATACAGCGTATTCTATCCATCCTGGTAGCACAAAGATGTATTACGACCTGAAGGAACGATTCTGGTGGTATGGAATGAAGCGTTCCGTTACGGAGTACGTAGCTATCTGTGACACTTGTCAGCGTGTCAAGGCAGAGCATCAGAGGCCAGCAGGGTTATTGCAGCCGTTGAAGATTCCAGAGTGGAAATGGGAGGAGATCACTATGGACTTCATTGTTGGCTTGCCTCGTACTCAGAAAGGGTACAACTCCATATGGGTAGTAGTGGATCGCTTGACGAAGGTTGCTCACTTCATTCCGGTGAACACTACTTACTCTGGTGCTAGACTCGCAGAGTTGTACATTTCCAGGATCGTCTGTCTGCATGGTGTACCTAAGAAGATTATATCTGATCGGGGGTCCCAGTTCACTTCACGGTTCTGGGAGCAGTTGCATGATTCGTTGGATACGAAGCTGCGCTTCAGTACCGCTTATCATCCTAAGACAGATGGGCAGACGGAAAGGACCAACCAAGTGCTGGAGGATATGCTTCGAGCCTGTGCTATTCAGTATGGTACCAGCTGGGATAAATGCCTGCCGTATGTAGAGTTTTCGTATAACAACAGTTATCAGGCCAGTTTGAAGAAGTCTCCTTTCGAGGCCCTGTATGGTCGGAAGTGCAGGACTCCACTGTATTGGGATCAGATTGGCGAGAGACAGGTGTTTGGTCCGGATATTGTTGAGGAGGCCGAACAGCTGGTACAGCAGGTGCGAGAGAATCTGAGGGTCCCTCAGACTCGTCAGAAGAGCTATGCGGATGTTCGTCGCCGAGATTTAACCTTCGCAGTGGGTGATCATGTATATCTGAAGGTCTCGCCGATGAGAGGAATCCGCAGGTTTATTGTAAGGGGAAAGCTAGCTCCTCGATACATTGGTCCATTCAAGGTGCTGGAACGGAAGGGTGAGGCGGCGTATCGTTTGGAGTTGCCACTCAATCTCTCGGGAGTGCACGATGTGTTTCATGTGTCTCAGCTGAAGAAGTGCTTGAGAGTGCCAGAAGAGCAAGCACCGCTAGAAGGGTTAGATGTGCAGGAGGATCTGACCTATGTCGAGCATCCGGTGAAGATTCTAGAGACATCTGAGAGAGTCACCAGAAACAAGAAGATCAAGATGTGCCGTGTGCAGTGGAGCCATCACACGGAGGGTGAGGCTACTTGGGAGCGAGAAGATGAGTTGAGGAAGACATATCCCGATCTCTTTGCTAGCTAGCCTATCCGAATCTCGGGACGAGATTCCTGTAAGGGGGGTAGGTTTGTAACACCCTGAGGTAATTTCTTTAGATTTTAATGAATTTATTTTGGGCTCAAATAAAATTTCCAGAGTTTCCTCTAATTTATCTCGCATTTAAGGTAGTTTTATAACGCAAGTAATTACAATTTATCATAGGATTAAAGTGTTTGTGCATTCATGCCGCAGCATTGTTTTATTTGTGCTGAGTTTATAGGTTTGAATTCAAAATGTAAATTGAATTCAATTGGTTTTGTTTGAATTAGTTGAGTGTAGGGAAGAAGATGAAAAGGGAAAAGAGTAAAAGCAGGCAGCCCAGCCCAACGTCCTTCCCCTCTTCTCCCCGCATGGGCCGTGCCACGGTCCAGCTTCCCCTCCGCCCGCGCCTCTCTTCTCTCTTCTCCCCCTGAGCCGCAGCGTCTCCCCCGGCCCAGTCCGAGCCAGCTTCCCCCTCACGCGAGCAGCCCCCACGGCCGTTCCCCCTCTTTCCCCTGCTGCCAGACCGGTCCCACTGGTCAGGCGCTTCTTCTCCCCCTCGCGGCCTCCCCTGTTTCTCCCCGCCGGTTCTGCCGCCGTCTCTGGGCGTGGTCCCGCTCCGCTGCTTCCCCCCTGGGCCCACTCTGTGGCAGAACCAACCTGAATTATACCGGCTCAAGTACGCGAGTCCTCGCTGGAGGGCTACCTCGCACTTCAAACGGTATAAAACTATTGGTCTGTCGGGTAACGTCCCGATGAACCACCGAGCGCAGGATCCCACAAGGTACCTCACACGAAGGTGAGTCCAGAGATATAATGCCAAAATAAATTACACCACAGGCAGTTATATTACAAAAATATACAAATTAACATTTGCTCTCACTGAGGAGAGATTATTACAAAAACGAGTTCAGGTCTCTAGTCAAAGCAGCGGAATTTTAAAAGCGCAGTCATTTAAACACGTCGTTATTACAAATATTATGCCAGCCCTTAGCATAATATTACTCGGCGGAATCTGTGTTGGCCGGGGACGGATCCCATTCCACGGACCAACCATCGGGTAAAGGGTACGGCCACGGTGTAATGAACGCGGGCTCCTCAGAAGGATTACCTGAAGTAAACCAACAAAGCAAGGCTGAGTATACTAATACCCAGCAAGACTTACCCGGAATTGGGTATACTTTTAGCCCATAACTAGACTCATGACGGCTTTTAGCTTTGGGTAGGGTTTTCAGCTGAAAAGCAACAAAGAGTAGATCCTTATTTTCAATTTTTAGCTTTCAGGTTCTAGTTGAATTAACCATTCTAAGTAAGCACCTATATCTATCCAAACATGGTAGAATCTTTACTCAAACATCATCTTCAATAATCACATAATTGCTCTTGTTACTCTATGTGATAAAGGGGATAAGCAGTCTCATACATCGTGAGAGGCGGACGATTCTGAATCGAAATTCAACCCTTGCAAGGTAAACCTAACACACACGCTTGGAACGCCACAGAGTCGTTCCGAAGCAACCGTTTGCCTTTCATTCCGACTCGTGGATCAGTGCCACCACAAGCGACTGCAGGTCATACGCACTACAAAAGTGCAGGACGTACGTCTGTAGCGCGACTACAAAACCCGTACTCCTGGTTGCCCAGCAACACATATGCCTGCACGTCGAACAAAGTAACCAAAAGAAGCAAATACATGTGGTGGGGGGGTATGTCCACTCCTCGGGCCGATTGGTTACTAGGCTTACCGCTTACCATATTTCACGGCATGTGGCTAGTACTTTCAAACGCTTAGCCACCGCTACCACACGCTACGACCTTATCAATTCATCAACTCAGACGGGGTATCATCTCAACCATGATACCTCATAAAACTCCCGTCCGGCATCCTTATAGTGATAACAGGAATGTAAATCATTACAATTCCTAAATCGCGCGAGTGACAGGAAATCACTCGTCTTCTACCGGTCCTGTAAGCAGAGCAGCTAGTCGGACTCTATTTCTAGTGTTCAATACATTGGTTCCTAGAGTAATGCAACTAGGTTTCCAAACAACTCCTAAGAACCTAATGCATAAAGAGATATATATAAGTAATATAAATTGCAGTGTAATAAGGTAGGGGTTATGTCCGGGGCTTGCCTTCGCTGGTGGGGTTGGGGTTAGTCAAAATATTTTCTTCCGAACCTTGGTTCGGGGCTTCAGAGAAATCCGCAACAAGAGTCCCGGGGTCTTCCGAATAAACTTCTTCTTGTGCCGGGATAAGTTGATAATCCCCGTCAGCGAGCGTGGTCGAATCTATATGAGATGCAAAATTACAAGTTATGGGATGCTCTTACTTTTATTTTATTTCCCGATAAAGTTGCAATCCAACTTAAAGGAAATTACATTACGATGATAATCTAATTACCCCGTACTGGGCAGTCATTTATCGAGTACTAATTAAACTAACTAGTCTCGTTAGGCAACCGGGGTGGGTTACCCTAAACATCTAATTTAGTTTTTATTAGGTAGTGTATCTAATTACCCTAAGTACATTACACATACTTAGTAATTCCTATTTATCTTATCAGTTAAACTTTGTAATTAACTTTAGGTTATTACTTAATTATGGGTATCTTGAATTAATTAACCAAATCTTAAATTAAAATAAATAATTAATATTTATGAAAATTATCATGGGTGGGTTTTATTGTAACTTTACTCTAAAAATTCTAAGCCACAAAACTAATTAAGGTTAACATTAAAATTTCAAGATATAATTGTAATTAGAATTTTATACTAAAACTAGGGTTTTTATACAACAATTAGGGTTCATAATTTAAGAACATCATCAACTACTTAAGTCTAGTATTCTAGAAAAGTTCCATAAATTTTCATGCATTCCAATTATTATTTATGACTTATCTTGCAATCTAATTTTAAAACTTATAACTTAAGTTATATTAGATTTTTGCTTCTCAAATTTTTATGTTATATCACACTCATAAAGATCAAACTATAGTAAAAATTTCATCCCTAAATATGCATAGATACTTCTGAAATTAAATTGTCAAGCTTTTACTAACTTATAACAAAAGTAACCAATTACTTTAGCTTAGAGAGCTGATCTAGGTCTCAAAAATTTATACAGAACTACTTACATTACCTATAACACATGCTCCAAAAACTAACAGTAACAAAGCTATGGATCACAAGATTTAATTAATACATCCTTTTACTAGTATTTAAAATACAGAACAAACTTTGCACTTTCATGGCATGGTTATAAAATAAAAGTTGTAGAGCTTATCATAAGGTTCCTAACCCAACTAATTTCGTATTTTTCTGATTTTTCTACGAATTCTTACACATTTTAGAACTTCACTGGTTTGAAATAAAGAAAAGGACTGAAACTTTGCATAAAGGACCCTAACAGAATTAGATTGCTTGCAATCGAGTCCCTGCTGCCATGGCCGGCGGGGAGAGTTCTGTGCCGGCCAAAATCCGGCGATCCTCGGGGTCGGCGGCGAGGGGCAAGGGAAGAGGAAGCACCAGTGAGTCAAGGGCTACCTGTAGAGGGTCTCGGGGAGGTTGGAGATGGCCGGTGGCGAGCTGCCCGCGGGAGCAGTAGCTCCGGCGAGCGGCGGCTCAAATTCCGGCGAGCTCGGGTGGGGGATGGGAATGGCGTGTGGTCTAGGAGCTCCAGGGTGAGAAGGGGACCCGATTCCGAGGCTCAACTCAGGGAGAGAGGGGTCGGAAGGGGGAGCTCGACGTGGAGCAGGGGCGGCGGCAATGGAAATGGGGCGGCGGCCGGCGGTGTTCACGCGCTAGAGGCTTGGGTCACTCGAATTGGTTCACCAGTACTGGGAGGAGTGAGTGGGAGGGGGCAGCATTGTGGCTTGGGGCGGCTACTAAGCCCGGCGGTGGTCGAGCAGGAGGTCGCCGTGGCCAGTGGTGCTGGCAGCCCGTGGCAGGAGGATGGCGAGGTGGCGCGCGAGGAAGGAAACAACGGGGAAGGGCTAGGGCGGTGAGAAGGCATTCCAGCGACGCGTGTGCACGAGTAGCAGCTGGAGGTGGAGCTCGGGCGCTGCGCCGGCGGTGAGCGGCAGAAGCAGAACGGAGCAGAGGAGAAACAGAGGTGCCAGAGGAGGAAGAAGGTAGACAGGAGTCAGAAGGACTGATTCGTAATTTTAGAAATTTCCAGGGATTCCTTTGTAAAGTAAAGTTTTCTCACTGCTATAAAGGTCAAATGGAAAAGTGCTCAACATGAAAGTTGTAGAGTTTTTCAAACTCTACATCTTTGCTTTAAGGCTTGGGTTTGAAATCTTAAAGGGTACAGTTTTATTTTGAGAATTTGAACACAATTCAAATTTTAACCTTTATGTGTTAATGCCCTAATGTTTGGGGTCCTTTTTGTAATTCTTTCTGCAGTAATCATGACTAGTTCTTTTTACACTTTAGTCCTTTGGTAAAACTAAGTTTTACTTTGATCTTTTACCATTTCACATGTAAATCCTTATATGTTTGTATTAATTACATAAAGGTCCTTAATTTCATATAGGGTCTATTCCCCTTAGTGTTTATTTAACTTTTGATCTTTTATTAATGATAGCCATCTGAAATTTGACACTTAAGATCATTTTCACATACTTGCACAAGAGAAATTTAAAAACTCATAATTTACAAATACACCCTTATTGCTTTGTACACTTGTATACACTATATCCTACTTACATATATTATTCCCAAACTTAATATCTAGTTGGCTAACTACCTGGATATCACAGCCTTCCCCCCTTAAAAAGAATCTCGTCCCGAGATTCCGAAGCTGAACAGAAATGGATAATTAGATTTGGGGATTGGCTTGAAGGAAGTTTGGAAAATTCCGTTGAAGATAAGACTCGGTTTCCCAAGTCGCTTCTTCTTCGGTGTGATGATCCCACAAGATCTTGTACATCTTAACTGCCCTTCTTCTGGTGAATCTTTCCTTTGTATCCAGAATTCGAAGAGGTTGTTCAATGTACGACAAATCAGGTTCAATCTCAAGGGTACTCGTCTCAACAATTTCTGTGGGTACTTTGACACACTTCTTAAGTTGAGAGATGTGAAAAACATCATGAATAGGTGTCCATTGAGATGGAAGACGAAGTCTGTAAGCTACTGGGCCACAAACATCAAGAATTTCAAAGGGTCCGACATACCGAGGTGCTAACTTCCCCTTTATGCCAAAGCGTTGGACGCCTTTGGTTGGTGATACTCGGAGATAGACAAAATCTCCTATCTGGAATTGCAGAGGTTTTCTCCTCTTATCTGCATAACTCTTTTGTCTGGACTGAGCGGTTTTAAGATTAGATTGAATAACCTTAACCTTATCTTCGGCTTCAACAACTAGGTCTGGTCCGAAGACTTTGCGTTCACCGGTCTCTGACCAACTCAAAGGAGTTCGGCATCTGCGACCATATAACGCTTCGAAAGGAGCCATTTGAAGACTAGCTTGGTAACTGTTGTTGTAAGCAAATTCAGCTAGACTCAGACACTTGTCCCAACTTGTACCATAATGAATAATACAAGCTCGGAGCATGTCTTCAAGAATTTGATTAACTCGCTCAGTCTGCCCATCGGTTTGGGGGTGATATGCAGAACTTCGAATCAATTTGGTTCCTAGAGCTGATTGCAATTGCTCCCAGAACCGTGCAATAAATTGAGGCCCACGATCAGATATGATAGTTTTTGGAACCCCATGCAATCGAACGATTTGTTCCAGATAGACTTCGGCATACTTCTTAGCAGAGTAAGTGGTATGCACCGGAAGAAAATGAGCTGTTTTTGTGAGTCTATCGATGATTACCCATATGGAGTCATGTTTTTGAGATGTGTTGGGAAGACCAACAATGAAATCCATACTAATGTCTTCCCATTTCCATGACGGTATGGGTAATGGTTGAAGTGTACCAGAAGCCTTAAGATGACTGGCTTTGACTCTCTGGCATGTATCGCACTCAGACACATATTTGGCAATTTCTCTCTTCATTCTGGTCCACCAAAAATGTTGCCGAAGATCGTGATACATTTTGGTGCTACCAGGATGAATAGAGAATTTGGACAAATGTGCTTCGTCGAGGATTTGCTTACGAAGTTGATGATCCTTAGGTACAACAAGTCGATCGTTGAACCATAGGATTCCTTGATGATCAGTGTGAAAACACCGATACTTAGCTTCTCCCTGGGATAGCTTGGATTTAATAATTTTGACACCCTCATCATGTAGCTGCGACATGACGATCTTATCCCGCAAAGTAGACTCAACGGAGATTAAGTTTAAACTACCTTGGGGAATAATCTCCAGATTGAGTCTCCGCATTTGATGGCAAAGAGTGTCATTAAAAGTGGATATGGTCAAACAGTGACAATGTGACTTGCGGCTAAGTGCATCCGCAACCACATTAGCTTTGCCCGGATGATAATGTACCTCCAGGTCATAATCCTTGATTAACTCTAACCAACGCCTTTGCCTCATATTTAAATCAGCCTGAGTGAAAATATACTTGAGGCTCTTATGGTCAGTGTAAATGTTACACTTGGCGCCCATAAGATGATGTCTCCAGATCTTGAGAGCATGAATAACTGCTGCCAATTCAAGATCATGTGTTGGATAATTTTGCTCATGAGTCCGAAGTGCTCGGGATGCATAAGCAATAACCCGGTTGTTTTGCATAAGAACACAACCAAGGCCAATTCCGGAAGCGTCACAGTAGACATCAAAAGGCTGGGTACTATCTGGCTGAGCTAGCACTGGAGCAGTCGTCAGAAGTTTTCTTAAAGTGTGAAATGCTTCCTCACACTTCTCGTCCCAACGGAACTTAACTTCTTTCTTGAGTAGCTCGGTCATGGGTTTAGCTATTTTGGAGAAGTCGGGAATGAATCGGCGATAATATCCTGCCAATCCGAGGAAACTCCGTATTTGATGGACTGAAGTGGGAGGATTCCAGTCCATAACTTCTTGAACTTTGGTTGGATCAACCGATATGCCTTGACTGGAAATAGTATGTCCCAAAAATTTCACACTATCCAGCCAGAATTCACATTTTGAAAATTTTGCATAAAGGCGATGATCCCGTAATCGTTGAAGAACGACACGCAAATGGTTAGCATGGTCTTCTTTGGTTTTGGAGTAGATCAGAATATCATCAATGAAGACCACGACGAATTTATCGAGCTCCGGCATAAATACGGAATTCATGAGATACATGAAATATGCCGGTGCATTTGTAAGTCCAAATGACATGACCAGATATTCATAAAGCCCATATCTGGTTGAGAAGGCCGTTTTTGGAACATCACAAGGCCTGATCTTGATCTGATGATAACCAGAGCGTAAATCAATCTTGGAAAAGACCTTCGCTCCAGCTAGTTGATCAAACAAGATATCAATGCGGGGAAGAGGATACTTATTTTTAATAGTAACCGCATTGAGTGGACGGTAGTCGACACATAGTCTCAGACTATCGTCTTTCTTTTTGACAAAGAGAGCAGAACAACCCCAAGGCGAAGCACTGGGGCGGATATAACCTTTATCAAGAAGATCTTGCAACTGAATTTTCAGTTCTGCCAATTCATTTGGAGGCATACGATACGCTCTTTTTGAAATGGGAGCAGTGCCAGGTTGAAGTTCAATGATGAACTCGATGTCTCGATCTGGTGGCATTCCAGGCAGATCGTCGGGAAAGACATCGGGAAATTCACATACTATCGGAATATCCTTAACTTTGATATCGGTGATAGCATATGTGCAAGGGTGCAGATACTCTGGCTGGGGCAGATAAAGAGTGGTACTCCCATAGTATGGTGAATTGATTTCAACTACCCGGGAACAGATATCTAACCGGACCTGATGTTGAGTCATCCAGTCTGTTCCAAGGATAATATCGATACCCTCCAAACTTATTAACACCAAATGAGTTTTTATTTCTATACTACCTAACTGAATTGGCACATATCTACTTATTCGGTTGGAAGTAGTATTTCCTCCAGGGGTAGAGATCATATATGACCCCTGGATAGAACAAGATTCAAGTCCTAGTCGGGTTCCACAGTTGTTACTAATAAAGCTATGTGTTGCTCCGGAATCGAATAAAGTAACAACTGGTTTATGGTAAATAGAAAATGTACCCGACATGACAGGAGCTCCTTCTGGAAGTTCTGCCAGAGTGGTGAAGTTGATTCGTCCTTGACGGACTTGCATCACTGGCTTCTTTCCCTTATTTTGGTTTCCCTGGGTGGAGCTCTGCCCTTGATTGGATTTCCTAGGCCGCGGGCAATCTCGGATAAGATGATCCGCACTTCCGCAATTGTAGCAGCGATAATTGTTGCCCTTCTGTGGCACTTGCGGAACATTTGGCCGTTGGCCAGATTGTTGTGCTGGTGGTGGGGACATAGGAGGTTTGAACCTTCCTTGCTGCTGGGGCGGCCTAAAAACCAATCTTCCCGTAGGGGCATTGCTTTGTGGTGCTCTGGGCGGCGTATTGGGAACAACCCGATACCTCGGTGGTTGAGCACTCGAGGTCCCAGCAGGGTTCTTCCGCTTCTTCTCGGCATAATGCGCCACAATGCAATCTTCCTGAGTTAAGGCCATGTTGACCAACTCACTGAAAGTATTTGCCTTCACAAGGTTCAGGCGCTCTTTGAGTTTAGTGTTCAGGCCCCGACGGAAGCGGTCTTGTTTCTTGGTATCATTATCTGCATGATACCCGGCATACTGGCACAGATGATTGAAATTCTGTGCATACTGCAAAACTGTGTTGGCACCTTGTGTAAGAGCCAAGAACTCGTTAAGCTTTCGCTCCAATAATCCTGCGGGTATATAATGCGCTCTGAAAGCGACCCGGAATTCATCCCATGTGATGACATGCTCTGCTGGTTGCATGGCATAAAAATTGTCCCACCAGATTCTAGCAGCACCACGAAGTTGTTGAGCAGCAAAGGAAGCCTTGCTAGAATCTGCACATGGTATGGTCAGGAGAGCGAACTTCGACTCGATAATGTGGAGCCAGGCATCGGCGTCCAATGGTTCCTCTGCCTTACTGAAGAAAGGCGGTTGGGTACTGAGGAAATCCTGGTAGCTAGCCACAGGAGGATTACGATCATCCCGGCCTCCTCGGAATTGTTGCTGCTGATTCAGTTGAGCTTGAACCAACATATTAAGTAATTCCGTTTGCCGAGCCATGACTTCGGCAAGGTTGGGAGGAGGTGGTGGTGGTTGCTGAGAACCACTGGCTTGATCAGCCCTGAAACCCTCCGGGGTTCCTCTTGTAGCTCCAACCATCTGAAATAAAGGAGATGTCCATTATTAACCATATATCCTTACTCCCAATTTCAGAAGACAATATCAATGCATATATTCCGCAAATCATCTCATCTCAAAATTTAAAGACAATGAACAAGATGATGAAACCGGAAATTATATTACATTGCTAACTCAGACAGTTCTCACATCGCATATCGAAAGTTCACTACATAGGCCATCTATATTACATCAAATGGCGTGAAGTTTGACTACTTAAACTATTACATTCCCTTAGATTACATCTCGAAAGTTGACGATTTAAAAATCGTCAAAATTTCCTACAGAAGATTGACTGCCAGAAAGAGAGTGATGGGGACTAATAACGGGGTCCCCATGCTCAGAATCAATCTCTGAAATACCCTCAATTTCCTCTGGATCTTCTTCTTCTTCTTCAGGTACGAGGGGTATAGCAGGAAGGATGGGTTGCTGCTGCAATTCTTCAATATGAGCCTGGGCATCATCCGCTTCGAGCATCAGATCATGAATATGCTCTTGTAGAAATTCTATAACAGCATCTCGTTGGGTGATAAGATGATCACTCTCCATGATCTGATCTTCGCGGTGAAGAATTGTTTCATCTCTAGCTGCAATGATTTCATCCTTTTGGGTTACCAAAGCTTGTAACTCTTCTATTTGGGTCACTCGGTGATCAGCATTTCGATAGTGGCCTTGAGCCACACCGGTTATCTGATTTACCCCATGACGCAGTAGCTTTTGGTAACGGTATTGCACATCCATAAACCTGGTAACAATACGGACGGTTTCTTCAGCTACATCTCCTAACAAATGACCAAAATGGTCTGTCCGAACATCCCAGTCCGCATTACTCGGGTCTATGGTAGGAAATAACCCAATAGGATATGCAGCAATTTCAATTGGATGTTGATTGCAGAAGAGTTTGATTCCTTCTAAAGCAGCAGTTTCAAGAGCATCCACTAGACGATATCCAACCACTTCCACTTCTATGGGAGGCCATAAGGAGCGGAAAGGGTGTTGAGGAATTATCATCTTAACCCTGCAGCGGAAAACTCCTTCTTCAAGATACTCTACCCCGTCATACATAGGAGGCTCGGTATAATGAAACATACTCAAGGATTCCCACAAAAGACGAGGAAACCCTTCCCAATGTAAGCCATTGGTGTGAAAGTGCCCCTCCTGATCCCAAAAGGTACTAGTAGGAGCAGCCATCTGCGACAACAATGCAAATGGTAAGATATTTTTACCCTGTTGAAAAATTTTACAAGGTAAAATGGATTAAGATAGTGATTTCTGATAACAGCAAAGGCTGGAAATCAGATGGATGCCTAAGATACCCAACTAAAGATTCTTACTTACCCAATTCAAGAAATACCAACATGTTATCTATTCCTTAAGAAGTATCGATTTAAATATGCAATTTAGTTGATTAATGGAGTATGCATGCACGTACTAAGCGATCTCACAACCAAAAATTAACTGCCAAATAATCTTGGTCTTACGTGGTTAATTACGGTGGCACATTATAAATACGTCTCTCCCTATTAACTAGTCGATAAGCCCTATCCGTCCTAGTTTTGGAGTCGTGGTTAGTGTACCTGTAGAAAACCACAATGCATATATATATCCAATGAACCTTTCATGCCAGCATGTCATGAAAGCGTCCCCATTCATTACTGTTCACTATAGAAACAGCATCTGTACAATTACCGCCGTACAGACAACGTTAGCATACGTTATTGGATAACGTATTCACGGGGGTACCGCAAAATGCGGGGGTATGAACAGCGATCGCCATACCCTGCGCCGAACCATATACTCCCAATGTAGTCAACCAAGGTTGGTACATTGGCAGCATCTCAAGTAGGCCACTGCTTGAGACACAGCGTTCGGTTCGCATCACCGACAGGAAGGCCAAGCTCCCTCAGTTGGCTGAGGATTCTTACCTTCTTACCTTCCGATCGAAGATGTCGTTACATAATTGTAAAGTTGGATTGTACATAAAATTAAATTTCAACGGAAAGGTAATGCTGGAAGTTAGTCATATATATACATATCACAGCCACCTTTAATTCCCATAATAGTATTACCCTAGGGCTTACGTACTATACATAATCCTTAACGAACCAACGTAGTTTGCAAATACTTGATTAATGAAATTTTATACTAAAAATTATTTTTTAAGGCTAATTATATCTCCAGGGTACACTTGTTGGCTCTGATACCAGCTGTGGCAGAACCAACCTGAATTATACCGGCTCAAGTACGCGAGTCCTCGCTGGAGGGCTACCTCGCACTTCAAACGGTATAAAACTATTGGTCTGTCGGGTAACGTCCCGATGAACCACCGAGCGCAGGATCCCACAAGGTACCTCACACGAAGGTGAGTCCAGAGATATAATGCCAAAATAAATTACACCACAGGCAGTTATATTACAAAAATATACAAATTAACATTTGCTCTCACTGAGGAGAGATTATTACAAAAACGAGTTCAGGTCTCTAGTCAAAGCAGCGGAATTTTAAAAGCGCAGTCATTTAAACACGTCGTTATTACAAATATTATGCCAGCCCTTAGCATAATATTACTCGGCGGAATCTGTGTTGGCCGGGGACGGATCCCATTCCACGGACCAACCATCGGGTAAAGGGTACGGCCACGGTGTAATGAACGCGGGCTCCTCAGAAGGATTACCTGAAGTAAACCAACAAAGCAAGGCTGAGTATACTAATACCCAGCAAGACTTACCCGGAATTGGGTATACTTTTAGCCCATAACTAGACTCATGACGGCTTTTAGCTTTGGGTAGGGTTTTCAGCTGAAAAGCAACAAAGAGTAGATCCTTATTTTCAATTTTTAGCTTTCAGGTTCTAGTTGAATTAACCATTCTAAGTAAGCACCTATATCTATCCAAACATGGTAGAATCTTTACTCAAACATCATCTTCAATAATCACATAATTGCTCTTGTTACTCTATGTGATAAAGGGGATAAGCAGTCTCATACATCGTGAGAGGCGGACGATTCTGAATCGAAATTCAACCCTTGCAAGGTAAACCTAACACACACGCTTGGAACGCCACAGAGTCGTTCCGAAGCAACCGTTTGCCTTTCATTCCGACTCGTGGATCAGTGCCACCACAAGCGACTGCAGGTCATACGCACTACAAAAGTGCAGGACGTACGTCTGTAGCGCGACTACAAAACCCGTACTCCTGGTTGCCCAGCAACACATATGCCTGCACGTCGAACAAAGTAACCAAAAGAAGCAAATACATGTGGTGGGGGGGTATGTCCACTCCTCGGGCCGATTGGTTACTAGGCTTACCGCTTACCATATTTCACGGCATGTGGCTAGTACTTTCAAACGCTTAGCCACCGCTACCACACGCTACGACCTTATCAATTCATCAACTCAGACGGGGTATCATCTCAACCATGATACCTCATAAAACTCCCGTCCGGCATCCTTATAGTGATAACAGGAATGTAAATCATTACAATTCCTAAATCGCGCGAGTGACAGGAAATCACTCGTCTTCTACCGGTCCTGTAAGCAGAGCAGCTAGTCGGACTCTATTTCTAGTGTTCAATACATTGGTTCCTAGAGTAATGCAACTAGGTTTCCAAACAACTCCTAAGAACCTAATGCATAAAGAGATATATATAAGTAATATAAATTGCAGTGTAATAAGGTAGGGGTTATGTCCGGGGCTTGCCTTCGCTGGTGGGGTTGGGGTTAGTCAAAATATTTTCTTCCGAACCTTGGTTCGGGGCTTCAGAGAAATCCGCAACAAGAGTCCCGGGGTCTTCCGAATAAACTTCTTCTTGTGCCGGGATAAGTTGATAATCCCCGTCAGCGAGCGTGGTCGAATCTATATGAGATGCAAAATTACAAGTTATGGGATGCTCTTACTTTTATTTTATTTCCCGATAAAGTTGCAATCCAACTTAAAGGAAATTACATTACGATGATAATCTAATTACCCCGTACTGGGCAGTCATTTATCGAGTACTAATTAAACTAACTAGTCTCGTTAGGCAACCGGGGTGGGTTACCCTAAACATCTAATTTAGTTTTTATTAGGTAGTGTATCTAATTACCCTAAGTACATTACACATACTTAGTAATTCCTATTTATCTTATCAGTTAAACTTTGTAATTAACTTTAGGTTATTACTTAATTATGGGTATCTTGAATTAATTAACCAAATCTTAAATTAAAATAAATAATTAATATTTATGAAAATTATCATGGGTGGGTTTTATTGTAACTTTACTCTAAAAATTCTAAGCCACAAAACTAATTAAGGTTAACATTAAAATTTCAAGATATAATTGTAATTAGAATTTTATACTAAAACTAGGGTTTTTATACAACAATTAGGGTTCATAATTTAAGAACATCATCAACTACTTAAGTCTAGTATTCTAGAAAAGTTCCATAAATTTTCATGCATTCCAATTATTATTTATGACTTATCTTGCAATCTAATTTTAAAACTTATAACTTAAGTTATATTAGATTTTTGCTTCTCAAATTTTTATGTTATATCACACTCATAAAGATCAAACTATAGTAAAAATTTCATCCCTAAATATGCATAGATACTTCTGAAATTAAATTGTCAAGCTTTTACTAACTTATAACAAAAGTAACCAATTACTTTAGCTTAGAGAGCTGATCTAGGTCTCAAAAATTTATACAGAACTACTTACATTACCTATAACACATGCTCCAAAAACTAACAGTAACAAAGCTATGGATCACAAGATTTAATTAATACATCCTTTTACTAGTATTTAAAATACAGAACAAACTTTGCACTTTCATGGCATGGTTATAAAATAAAAGTTGTAGAGCTTATCATAAGGTTTCTAACCCAACTAATTTCGTATTTTTCTGATTTTTCTACGAATTCTTACACATTTTAGAACTTCACTGGTTTGAAATAAAGAAAAGGACTGAAACTTTGCATAAAGGACCCTAACAGAATTAGATTGCTTGCAATCGAGTCCCTGCTGCCATGGCCGGCGGGGAGAGTTCTGTGCCGGCCAAAATCCGGCGATCCTCGGGGTCGGCGGCGAGGGGCAAGGGAAGAGGAAGCACCAGTGAGTCAAGGGCTACCTGTAGAGGGTCTCGGGGAGGTTGGAGATGGCCGGTGGCGAGCTGCCCGCGGGAGCAGTAGCTCCGGCGAGCGGCGGCTCAAATTCCGGCGAGCTCGGGTGGGGGATGGGAATGGCGTGTGGTCTAGGAGCTCCAGGGTGAGAAGGGGACCCGATTCCGAGGCTCAACTCAGGGAGAGAGGGGTCGGAAGGGGGAGCTCGACGTGGAGCAGGGGCGGCGGCAATGGAAATGGGGCGGCGGCCGGCGGTGTTCACGCGCTAGAGGCTTGGGTCACTCGAATTGGTTCACCAGTACTGGGAGGAGTGAGTGGGAGGGGGCAGCATTGTGGCTTGGGGCGGCTACTAAGCCCGGCGGTGGTCGAGCAGGAGGTCGCCGTGGCCAGTGGTGCTGGCAGCCCGTGGCAGGAGGATGGCGAGGTGGCGCGCGAGGAAGGAAACAACGGGGAAGGGCTAGGGCGGTGAGAAGGCATTCCAGCGACGCGTGTGCACGAGTAGCAGCTGGAGGTGGAGCTCGGGCGCTGCGCCGGCGGTGAGCGGCAGAAGCAGAACGGAGCAGAGGAGAAACAGAGGTGCCAGAGGAGGAAGAAGGTAGACAGGAGTCAGAAGGACTGATTCGTAATTTTAGAAATTTCCAGGGATTCCTTTGTAAAGTAAAGTTTTCTCACTGCTATAAAGGTCAAATGGAAAAGTGCTCAACATGAAAGTTGTAGAGTTTTTCAAACTCTACATCTTTGCTTTAAGGCTTGGGTTTGAAATCTTAAAGGGTACAGTTTTATTTTGAGAATTTGAACACAATTCAAATTTTAACCTTTATGTGTTAATGCCCTAATGTTTGGGGTCCTTTTTGTAATTCTTTCTGCAGTAATCATGACTAGTTCTTTTTACACTTTAGTCCTTTGGTAAAACTAAGTTTTACTTTGATCTTTTACCATTTCACATGTAAATCCTTATATGTTTGTATTAATTACATAAAGGTCCTTAATTTCATATAGGGTCTATTCCCCTTAGTGTTTATTTAACTTTTGATCTTTTATTAATGATAGCCATCTGAAATTTGACACTTAAGATCATTTTCACATACTTGCACAAGAGAAATTTAAAAACTCATAATTTACAAATACACCCTTATTGCTTTGTACACTTGTATACACTATATCCTACTTACATATATTATTCCCAAACTTAATATCTAGTTGGCTAACTACCTGGATATCACACACTCCCCCGCTCTACCCCCCTCCTAGAACCCTCTGGAAGTCACCCGAGCTCGGATGAGGCTCGAGCGGCAACTGCCCGCGGGATGCGCGGCACCCGTTGGATCGGTGTACGCACGCCGAGGTTGCCGGCCCTCTCCTTCTTATCTGTAGCCGCGCTCCCGAGCTGCCCTAAGCCGCCGCCAAGATCCCCAGTACAACCGAGCCCGCACCACCCTCCATCGCCTCTGCGTACCAGCCGCCCGAGCCCCTTGCGCTGCCCCGTTCCGCCGCTCAATTTCCGGTAAGCCGTACGCCGCTCCGGGCAATTGGTCGCCGCCAGTAGGCCGCCGGCCAAGCTGACCCTCTTTGCACCTTCACAGGACCTCCACGCAACGATCCCCGGTGACCAGTACTCCGGAGAACCTCGGCAACACCTCTCCCCGCGGGAGCCCGAGCCCTTCCGCCGCCGGTCGTCGTCGTCGTCCTTCCTCCGTCGTATTCCCGGCCTCCACAGCCCCTCGGTGAGCTTCGCTCCCTCTCCCTGGACCTCTTGCACCGGTTGCCGTAGCTCTTAGCCACCCGTAGCGCCGGAACCCGTGCGCCGTCGTCACGCCGGCGTGGTTTGTCATGCCGAGCCGCTCTCGCCGTCGTTCCACCCTAACCAAGCTCGAATCCACCTCCACAAGTGCCCAGCTAGGTTCCCCGCGTTGTGCTCTACCTCCTGGGTTTGATCTCGTCGTGAAACGTCCCCGGGAACTCGTGATCGCGTGTCTCCGGCGAGCTCCCGAGCTGCGCCGCCGTGGGCTGGATCGCCGGCGTCTCCTGCCGCCGCCTGTGCTCCCCGACCCAACCCGAGCCATCCGATCCGAAGTCAGCGGTCGGGATTAGATCCCGCGTACCTCTTCCATCCCAGCCCTCTGATCAAGATCCAGTGGACCGGACCCCCTCGGACAGATCGGACCGTCCGTAAACGGCAGTCAGATCGGACCGTCCGTAAACGGCAGTTAGATCGGACCGTCCGTAAACGGATCATGTGTAAACCGTTAGATCTAGATCCAGCGGCCACGATGCGCGCATACCCCTTCGCGAAATAGATCTGATCCGAGCTGTAGAGATTAGATCCAATGGCCCAGAACCGCGCGTACCGGTCAGCGCCGGTAGTTTTGCTAAAGAGACCCCGGCCTTCTTGGAAATAAACCCGCAGTCCACCCCGTGAGTCAAAAGTATTTGCAAACAAGTCCTTTTCTTCCCGTTTGACCCCCCTGGCTTCTCTGGAAATTGAACCCGCGGTCCGTGGCTTGGGTTTTCTCGCGCTAGCCCCCGAGTCTAGGGTTTATTTACATTTAAGCCCTCGGTTTTTGTACAGAAGCCCCTGGAAGTTAGGTTTTTCTTACAAATAGGTCCCTAGAACTTGTTTTAAGCGTAGTTTTCGCGTTTTAGCTCCGTTTTAGGTGTTCTTTATATCCACGCGATCGTTGTAACGCGTAGGATAGCTTTAGACTAGTTTGGTGTGCTGTTTCTATGTAATGTTGTACTGTTTTCTTATAGTTTGCTATTGTTTGTGCATGTGTGTATGTGTGGACTATGCTTGATAATCGTGAGTAGACGCGGAGCCTTTGGATCAGTACCAGGAGCAGCCGTCTTCCGAGCAGTTCGAGCAGCAGCCGGGAGAGTACGAGGAAGGCAAGTATAACATGAACCTCCTATCACTTTTTAATACAATTTCATACTGCATTTAAATTCTGTATGCCTATAAGGATTTCCTAGCCACTTTATATCCTTTATATATCCTTTGGGTTGCATTTTTGGTTAGTTGTGCTAGGTTGCTGCGCTATAACACACTTGGTCCTTTTTAATTAATTTGTTAATAATCTTATGCAACTTAATTCTGGAGCCGACCCTCTGTGCTGTGTGCTTGAGTGGTTTGTGCGTCCTTAAAAATATGTTTTTGTAGAAACATGGTTTAGGGGGCCAGCACGGTGCTTAGTGCTTGGTTGGCCACTCTCCATAAGGACCGGTTCATAGAGCGACAACCTGGGATAACCGCGCAACCACAAGACTGGAATGGGACGGTCTTGACTTACTAATTAGGTCGTGTTGGTTCGGGAGTAACTTACCTGCGTGGGCAAGAGGGGTGGTAAGCTTCAATGGTCCCTGCTCCTCCGGCTTGGTCTGTGCTGTGTGTCTTGTACCCCCGGAGGTGGGCCCCATCGTTGCTGATCCAGAATCCTTAGCGGTTACACCTTACCAACGTGGTCCTTTGTAACGGTCTCGTAGTGTGCTTGCTAGCCATCTCACCTAAGGAAGTGTGATGAACAACTAGCGTAGCCCACGACTTGTGGGTAAAGTTGTGCAACCTCTCGAGAGTGTAAAACTGATATATCAGCTGTGCTCACAGTCATGAGCGGCCCAGATCCTCCTTTTGATTAGTGGGGTTATCAACCTTTGACGAGGGCGATTCCCCGGGTGGTTTTGGTTTGGATGGTTCTCAGTAGTTTTTAATTAATACTGATTAATTTCTTATGTAATTGGGTTTATGGTAACTCATCCACTAGTAGTAACTAGCTTTAATAAAATTTGCCAAGACTAAAAGCTAACGCAGTTGAGTCAGCTAGCCTTAGAGCCTCATGCTCGTGTTATACTTGTTGAGTACTAGTTTGTACTCACACTTGCCTCTCTACTCTTCTGTTCTTTTGGATATCTACGACTGCTGCTCAGTGCCCGGCAACGTGGAGGACTACGTCAGCGGCTTCGACGACTTCTAGGCGTTTGTCTCCCAGTCGACGTCCCTGTGGCGCCCAGCTCTTCATGTATTCATTTTACGCTTCCGCATTCCTTGAACTGATTCTTGATTCAGTTGTAATAAAGATATTCATTTTATAATTTATACGCTTTTATTCGTGACATGTGTTGTGATATCTTGATAATCTGTTGTATATATGCGTGACTTGATCCTGGCGCATATATGATTGCTCGATTTATGTTCTTATAAATAGGGTGTGACAACGCGGTGCGGCGCCTTCTGGGGTGGACCGCGCCGGCGAACGCCGGGAAGGTCAGGGCCGGCGAGATTCCCCTCCGCGACCTTGCCGCGGGGGAGTTCGTCCTCTTCAATTCGTACATTATGTGCGGGTTGGTTCCTCCGATCTCCTCCTTCTTCCTCCTGCTCCTGGAGGAGTTTGGCCTCCAACTTCACCATCTCACCCCCCACTCCGTTCTCCTCGCGGCGGTCTTCGCCCACTTCATGGAGATGTTCGTGGGGGTGCGCCCCTGCACCACCATCTTCAAACACTTCTACTCCCTGGTTGGGACCGGGAAGAAGCGCGGCGAGATTGGCGCGTATTACTTCCAGCTCTGGCACGGGATGGCGGGCGCCTACATCGCCGCCTTCCCCAGCTCCAAGTGGGAGGACTGGCGTGAAGGCTGGGTCATCGCGGTAACCGACCCCCACGACCGCCTGGAACTGCCGGCCGAGGGTCCCCAGAGCGATCGGGGCACGTGGAAGGCCAGGCCAACGATACCGGTGGAGCTCGACCCGGTACTGAGCCGGATCAAGAAGCTGGCTAGGAGTGGCCTGACTTCCATGATGGTGCTGGGCGACTTCCTGAAGCGGCGAATCGCCCCCCTGCAGCAGCGGTCCCGGATGGCCTACGTGTACACGGGGCTAAACAACTGCTGCAGGATCGCGCGCGGGCCCGGCGGCGACTTCACCAGGGTGGAGCTGGAGGCGGCGATCCGGGCGATGACCGGCGAGGCGTTCGTTCCAGAGTCCCTGGTCCTCCCGTGTGGGGTGAAGGCCCTGTGCGAGGACTAGGCACTGCGGTCATCGGTCCTGGCATCGATGCCGACCCTAGACGAGGGCGGCCTGGCGGTCCGGCAACTGGGGGGCGATCCCAACCGCGGGCTCCAGATCCCTGGCACCACGCCGGACCGCCAGCAACGTTCCAGCGACAGTCCCGGGGGGCCGGGACCTAGGGGTCTGGCCCCCAGCGGGAAAGGGAAAGAGAAGGCGCCGGTGCCAGAGCACCGGCAGAAGGGCCACGCCGGGGCTGCCCCGGCAGAAGGACGCGGTGAGGCCCAGGAGCCAGCACCGGCCCGGAGCTGCCAACCCGAAGGGAGCAAATCCCGGAGGCTCCAGCGAGGCGATGGCTCCTTGGTCGGGGAGCCGGCGCCCAAGCGCCTGAAGACCGAGGGAGCGGAGGAGCAGAGCAGGGCTGCACCTCCTCCACCGCAACACCGGCCTGCCCCGAGACAACAGACTCCTCCGCCTCCACCGCCAGAACGGCGGGAAGAGACACCACCACCACCGTCCGAGATCAGGCCACAGTCCCCGTCTCCGCCGCCCGAAGCTTCGAAGGGCGGGACCCCCACCAAGGGTCCGGGGGGTCCTCGACAGGGAGGAAACTCCCCCGAGCGGCACGGTGCAGGTGGGAGTGGTACGACTACGCGTAAGCATCCTCCCCAGAGTTTTTTCACTATCCCTCTTGGATTCTGGTCCTTAACTATACCGGTGATTCGGCAGGCCGCAATCCCCAGACGTACCAACTGGGGGAGCCGGCCCCCAGCCAGCGCCGGGAGGCCCGACGCCGACCCCAGCAGGGCCCCCGCCTGAGACAGCCCCAGAAACCTCCGGACCCGTGGACCCGGAGCCAGAGGCTGCCTCACCGCCACAACCCGAAGCCGCCCCCCAGGAGGAGGACACCAGGTCCGCTGCAACGACTGAGGCGCCGGCGACAGCGCCGGGTGTTGAGGTCGGGCCCTCTCCTGCTGAGCTAGCAGCAGAGGGGGCCGCTGCCACGGTGGAGGTTGCAGCACCAGGGGCAGCGGAGGCGGTGGAGGTCGCGGCACCGGAGGTGGCTATACCGGGGGTGACAGAGGCGGCGGCACCAGAGCCAGCAGAGGGAACGGCACCGGAGGTCGCCGAGGTTGCCAGCAGCGCCGGCCCACGGCAGAGGAGGAGGAACCGGAGGTGGTGCTGGGAAGGAGCCTCCTCCCGAGCACAGCGGAGGTCCCTCTCCCCCGGCTCATAGCCAAATGCCAGCAAGCTCAACAGAAGCTAGAGGCTGGCATGCGCCGGGAGTGGGAGAAACTGGAGTCGGAGCGCCAGCGGCTCTCTGACTGGGAGGTCCGCCTGGGGGACCGCATCAACACCGTCTCCGCCCGCTACGCCGAGGAGCGCGCCAAACTCGTGGCGGGGCGCGAGCTCCTGCGGGAGGAGCTGGAGCAGGCGCGCGACCGAGAGGCAGCAGCGCACCAGCGGGAGATGGCGGCCACACGGCGGGAAGCGGAGGCTCTCCAGGGGCTGATCCCCGTGGAGAGGCTGAAGGAGGCGGCGGCGAACAGGGAGCGGGCCGCCCGGGAGCTGGCAGACGCGGCGAGGGAGGCGTTTGCCATGGCCGAGGTGCAACAGGCCGCCCTCGCGGATCAGGCGGCAGCGGCAGCAAAGAAAGAAGAAGAGCTGGCCGCCCGAGAAGCAGAGGAGGTGGCCCGGCTGCAGGAGCTCCAGAAGCGGGAAGAGGCCGTGGAGGAGGAGCTGGCAGCCGGGAACCGGAGGCTCCAGGAACGCGAGGCAGCGCTCCAGGAGAGGGAGGCCAAGGTGGAGGGACTCTTGGCAGAGCAGCGAGCCGGCACCGGCCGGTTAACGAGATGGGTCAGCGCGGTGAACCCTCTACTAGAGGAGCTCGGAGCCAACCCCATCCGAGTGCCGGAGGCCCCTTCTCCGTTTGGTGCCGCACTCCAACTGCTGGACACCACTGCCAGGCGGCTTCAGGACGCGGAGGCCGGGATGCAGGACCTCCTGGAGACGGAGGGGCGAATAGTTGCTCGGGAAGTGGCTGAATACATCCTCACCAGCTTCCGGAGCCATGACCCCTCCATCCAGCTGACTCCAGTTTTGGTCGGACCCATCCGGGCAACGGCGGCCGCCGCGCGGGAAGGAGTCCTGGAGGCAGTGGGAATGGTTGCATCACGCCTCCGGCGCCGTCCTGAACCTGCAGAAGGTGGGAGCGCCTCCGGACCGCCAGGGCAGTAGTGCCAGTATCTTTTTAGTTATCCCTTTTGTAATATAACTTCTGTTATTATAAGATAACTTTATATTGTTGTGCACATTTTCAGTAATGCGTTTAAGTATTGGATGTGTCTACTTTTCGCGAAAAACTTAGCTGTTTTCCTGATTGTCGATCTGCAAAGTGCTGTTGGGCACACCGAGGTCCCGTGGCCCCCTGGGAGGTAGTCGCGATAGGACGGGACTAGCTGCCATAAAACCGAGGTCCTGCACACGACTTAGGATCGACGTTTAGTAGACGTCCCCACGGGTTCTCAGTCTGGCCAGCGAAGGCCGCCTAAGTTGCGTAGCAAGCCAGAGCACTAGGACCTACATTCGAGGATTAAAAGGGGTCCCGTCCTCCGGGTCCATGGTCAAGGTACGACGACACCCACCCTTGGGGGCAGGGTGTGTAGGCTTAGGGTACGGAACCAGGCTAAGCAGCTAGACAACCCTGGACCCCAGCAAAGGGCGAGCTCGTCCCCCTGAAGCCTATTCCCAGGGTCCGGCCCTTTCTCTCCTGCGAAACAGAGGTCCGAGGCAGAGACGTTGCGTAGCAACTTAGAGGAGGCTTTAGGCACAGCACAGACGTGAAGAACACGCGGGGGTTAGCGTAATAAGAAGCGAAAAAATACAGGGTCACATAGACTTCAAGGACGCATTTTTCCTTAACGAATTGGTACGAAGAGTTGTGCGATGTACACCAGGGGCCGGGTTTATGAGGGCGGACCTCTACCGCCCTGATCCGCACAGCAATGCTACCAATTACAAAGGAAAAATTTCCTCTCAACCGGTCCTAGGGATAAAACTTACGGAGGTGCTCAATGTTCCATGGATTGGGTAGTTGCATTCCATCCTCCGCTGCCAGTCGAACAGATCCGGGCTGGCACACCTTTGTCACTTTGAAGGGCCCCTCCCAGCTGGGGGAGACTTGTGCATACCCTCCCGGTTCAAGATTCGCCTTAGGACTAGGTCCCCGACCCGGAGCTCCCTACCTCGCACGAACCGTTGGTGGTAGCGCCGGAGCGCTTGGTTGTACCGTGTTTCGGACTGCTTCTCGCCATCTACGCTCGTCTACGAGGTCCACGTCTTGGCGACGCTCCTGTTCCTGCATTTCCTCATCAAAAGACCGGACTCGCAGAGAGCCCATGGTGATATCCGGGGGAAGGCACGCTTCGGCCCCGTAGACCAGGAAGAAAGGGGTTTCCCCTGTTGCGCGGCTGGGTGTGGTCCGATTCCCCCATAACACACTCGGAAGCTCTTCAATCCACCTTGCGCCATGCTTCTCAAGGTCACAGTAGGTTCGGATCTTGAGCCCTCTGAGGATTTCGCGTTGGCCCGCTCAACTTGGCCATTGCTCCTGGGATGTGCCACTGAGGCAAATAGAGCTGGATGCCCATATCCTCACAGTACTCCTGGAAGTACTGGCTCGTGAACTGGTCCCATTGTCGGTGATGACTCGGTTCGGGACCCCGAACTGGCACACAATTGACCTGAGGAAAGCAGTTGCCGACGCCTTGGTAATGTTGACCACGGGGTTGCCTCTGCCACTTGGTGAACTTGTCAATGCGACATAGAGGTACCGGTACCCGCCGACGGCCCTAGGGAAAGGTCCCAAGATATCCAACCCCCATACCGCAAAGGGCCAAGAGGGAGGAATCATCTGCAGTGCCTGAGCTGGAGTGTGTATCTCTTTGCGTGGAACTGGCACGCTTTACAGGTCCTTACCAACTCAGCTGCATCCTGGAGTGCTGTGGCCAGTAAAAACCATGCCGGAAAGCTTTACCAACCAGCGTGCGGGATGAAGAATGACTTCCGCACTCGCCTCCATGGATCTCCGCAAGCAAGTCGCGGCCCTCTTCCTGGGTGATGCACCGCATGAGGACACCGTTGGCGCCACGGCGATAGAGATCCCCTTCTATCACCGTGTATCGCTAGCCATCCGGACAATGCGCTCAGCAGATGCTTGATCTTCAGGAAGGTAATTATCCTTCAGGTAGTCCCGGACCTTAGAGATCCATGCATCGGGACCTCCTGAGAAACTGGGCGTGGCTCCCTGAGGTCTTCGGGACCCTCAAGGGAGCAGACGGCCCTTGGCGGGCACCACGGATGGAGCACCGCCGGGACCCGCTAGCTTCGAGGTGCTAGTCCGACCCCCCTCGCCCAGACGGCAGGCTGGGCGGAAGGCTTCAGCAGACGCCTCTGGAAGACGCCCTCAGGCACGGGTGCCTGAGTCGATGCGCTCGCGGAGAGGGCATCAGCTGCTGAATTGCCTTCGCGTGGAACGTGTGCAGTTCCAGCACATCGAAGTCCTTCTCCAGCCTCTTCACATAGGATGAGGTAGGCTGCGAGCTGGGGGTTGTTGCAGCAACACTCCCCCCTGGACTTGCTGATGATGAGTTGGAGTCCCCTTTGACCAGGAGCTCCCGGACCCCAGGGACAGAGCCGCCGTGAGCCCAAAGATTAGGGCCTCATACTCCGCCATGTTGTTGGTGGCCTCAAAATCGAGGTGCACCATGTACTTCAATTGCTCGCCTCGTGGGTCGATGAGGACCACGCCAGCCCCGGCCCTCTTGCTGCGGGCGGACCCGTCAAAGAAGAGGGTCCAGTGGGGTCCGTGAACACCGGGGCGCTGGCTTCGGGCGTGGGGGGTCCATCCTATGGTCCGGACCCCCGGAGGCGCTTGGCGCTGGTGTCCATTCCGCCACGAAGTCAGCTAGGACCTGACTCTTGACGGCGTGGCGCGGCTGGAAGTCAAGTTGGAATCCTGCGAGCTCAGCTGCCCACTTGGCGACATTGCCTGTGGCTTGGAGTTGTGGAGGATGGCCCTCAAAGGGTAGGAGGTTACCACCACAATCTTGTGGGCCTGAAAATAATGACGGAGTTTCCTGGACGCAACGAGTATGGCATAAAGAAGCTTATGCGTCTCAGGATACCTGGCCTTTGCCTCGTGAAGGATCTCGCTGACATAGTAGACCGGCTTTTGGATGGTCCTGACTCTGCCAGGTGGATTGGACCCTTCGGCTTCAGCTGGGTTCCCGTCGGCCCCCAGGCTGCTTAGCGTTTGTCCGGGTCGGGACCCGGCCGGACCCTCCGAAGTAGGGCCGGTTTCCGGAGTGGTGGAGGCCGGACCTCCTTCTCTTGCAGGGGGGTCCGCGGGGGCCCCCTGCGAGAGAGGCTCGGACCTCTCGGTGACCAGCACCATGCTGATCACTTGGTCGTTGCTGCAAGATAAAAAAACAGTGTCTCACCTGGGTCGGTGCGACCAGGACAGGCAGGGAGGTAAGGTACTGCTTCATCTCTTGGAAGGCACACTCTGCCTCTTCGGTCCATGTGAATGGGCCGGACCCCCTCATCAACTTGAAGAAGGGGAGGCCCTCTCCGCCAGCCTCGAAATGAAACGGCTGAGAGCTGCCAGGGACCCCGTCAACCTTTGTACATCCTTGAGGCGCGTAGGGGGTCTCATTGCCTCGATTGCCCGGACCTTGTCCGGGTTGGCTTCGATTCCCTGGTGGGAGACCAGGAATCCAAGGAGCTTCCCCGCCGATACGCCAAAGACACACTTCTCGGGGTTAAGCTTGGTGGAGGTCGCCCGCAACTTGTCAAAAACTCGAGCTAGATTTTCTAATAGAGAACACGACTCTCTAGTCTTGACAACGATGTCATCGACATACACCTCTACTATATCTCTAACCAAATCACCTAAAGTGATATTCATTGCACGAGCAAAGGTGGGTAGAGCGTTAAGCAATCCATAAGGCATCACTATATAACAATAAAGCCCATCCACTGTTACAAAAGCTGCATGCTTCCTATCATCTTAGCCATTTTGATTTGATGGAAACCAGATAGGCATCTATGAAGGACAGCAAATCACACCCGGAGGTGGAGTCTACAATCTGATCTATATGCGGGAGTGGATAAGGGTCTTTTGGACATGCCTTATTAAGATTGGTGTGGTCGATTCACATCCGAAGCTTCCCGTTGGCCTTTGGAACCACCACCGGGTTGGCCAACCATACAGGATGGTAGACCTCCTCGATGAAGCCGGCCTGCAGCAGCTTGCGGACCTCTTCACGGATGAAGTTTTGCCGCTCAATGGACTGCTTGCGTGGCTTCTGCCGGACCGGCCTGGCGTCGGGGTGGATCTTCAGATGATGCTCAATCACCTCCCTGGGGATCCCGGGCATTTGTGATGGCTCCCAGGCGAACACATCAACATTTGCCCGGAGGAAGGCGATGAGCGCGCTTTCCTATTTCTCTCCCAGGTTGCCACCGATGTGGGTGGTTTGGGAGGTCTCCGCTCCGACCTGGATGGTCTTCACAGGAACGTTGTCCGTGTCAGACGGACAGACCCTCGGTGCCTTGGCCGGAACCTTGGCACGCGAGGTTGAGGGGTCGGACCCCTGGGCGCCAGTCACAGGGGCAAGCCCGGTGGCCAGCGCATGGAGCTTTTCGACCGCCACAACAGCAGCGGCACGATCGCTCTGGACGGTGAGGACGCCTGCCGGAGAAGGCATCTTCAGGACCAGGTACCCGTAGTGGGCAACGGCCATGAACCGGTACAGAGCCGGTCTGCCGATGATGGCGTTGAAGGGGAGGTTAACTTCCGCAACCTTGAACTGCACGTTCTCGGTACGGAAGTTGTCCTCTGTCCCGAATGTAACCGGTAGGGTGATGGTCCCTACCGGGTATACGGGATCCGGGCCCACTCCTGAGAATGGGCGTGATGGAGGCAACTTGGACTCCGGGATCTGCAGGTGCTTGAACGCTGCATAGCTGATGACGCTGAGGCCGGCACCTCCGTCGATCAGCGCATGGTGAAGGCGAACATTGGCGATGGTGGGTGCCGTGATGAGCGGCAGCACTCCCGCGCCCGCCATGTTCTCTGGGCAATCGGATGGCCCGAAGGAAACGGTGGTGCCTTTCCACCGCTGATGGGGCACCGCCCTCGGCACCCCTGGCTTCACCGAGAGGACCTCCCGGCGAAGGGCCTTGACGTCCCGCCGGGAGATGAGCTCCGAACTGCCGCTGTACATAACGTACAGCTTCTTGCGGCGCTCGTCCCCGCCGGACTCAGAATCGGACTGCTGGAAAAGTCCCTTGAGGTCTTTGTTGGGGGCTTGATACCCCAACTCTCTCTCCGTCGCAGCTGCGTCGGCATCGGAGGCTTTCTCCTTACCGGACTGGCGCGGTGGGGAGGAGCCCTCCTTGGAGGCTTGATCTCGCCTCTTGCTGAGGCGCTCCGCGAGCTTCTGGATCTCGCGGCACTCGGTGGCGCTGTGGCGAGCCCCCGGATGAACAGGGCACGACCCGGGGTCGGTGCGCTGCTATCGCGAGCGCTTGCCACGGGAGTTCTGGCCCCCGGTCGTCGCAGCTGCAACGGCCGGACCTCCAATCCGTGACTTGTCGAAGCCACGGACCTTCTTGTTCTTCTTCTTGCCGCTGCCAGGGGCAGCGACGCTGGGTCCGCTCGTCTGAGCGGGACCTGCCTGGGTTGCAGAGTGCCATGCACGGCCTTCTGCAGCCTGGGCGCATTTGTCCGCCAGAGCGAACAGGGTGGTGACGGTTTCCACTTGGTGGGTCGCCAGCTTCTCTAGCATCTTCTCGTCTCGGACCCCCTGTCGGAAGGCCGTGATAATAGACGCATCGGAGATACGTGGGATAGTTCCACGTACCTTGGTGAAGCGGGAGATGAAGGCCCGGAGGGTTTCCCCGGGTTGTTGCCTCACGGCGTGGAGGTGGGCCTCCACGCCATGCTGCTGGTACGCGCTGGCGAAGTTCGCAGTGAACTGTGCGTAGAGCTCACCCCAGGACTGGATGGATCCCGGGGTGAGGTTCATGAGCCAGGTCCGGGCTAGCCCGGTCAAAGCTACATGAAAGTAACTTGCCATGACGGCTTCGTTACCTCCAGCCGCCGTGATGGCGGTGATGTAGACCTGCAGGAACTCTGATGGGTTGGAGGACCCGTCATACTTTTCCGGCAGGTGAGGCCGAAACTTGGACGGCCATGCGACCGTGCGAAGGTGGTCTGCGAGCGCTGCGCAGCCCACGCCCGACACCGGCGCCTGGGGGAGTCCCTGCGGCCTGGCCGTAGCCGCATCGAGCTCGGGTGCAAGGTTCCGACCCTCAATATTGAGTCGTCGGTTGCGCGTCCGCTCGATGGAGACCCTGGCGTCCTCTCCCGCATGCCTGCAGTTGAGCTCCGCCCGGAGGTCTTCGGTCCGTGCACTCCTCACAGATGGTGAGTGCACGGAACCGGATGCACCGCCCTGGCGACGGCGCTGCCTGGAAACAGACCCCCCCGCAGAGCCTGGGGAAGCCTGTGCCAGGTTGAGGAGGCGGTCGACGTCATCACGCCATTGTCTGTGCGCGTCTGGCGACGCTGCCTCGCCAGGGGGGTTGCGGAGCAACTCCCTGGCTGCCATGAGGGGCCCGCTCGGTGGAAGCACCGATTGGGCCACAGAGGCCCGCTCCGCTGCACATGGTGGAGCAGCACGCGGGGCCACTCTGGAGGCGGGATGGCGCAAGGCGTGTGGCGCCGTTGACGCCACTTCTTCACCGATCAGGAGGTTATGGTGGCCATTTTCCTACGCCATTGAGGTCGCAAAGGTCGACCGAGCGCAAACCAAACCTAAGCCCCCTACCTGGCGCGCTAAATGTCGGAGGAATTCTCCAGCCGGGTGGCGGAAAGCACCCGCCTAATCCTAGTTAAGGATGGGTTTGGAGGAGACTTAGGAGCGCTCGATCGGTGGAGAGATGAACACAGGAAGGACACGAAGATTTAGAGTGGTTCGGGCCGCCGGAGCGTAATACCCTACGTCCACTTCGGTGTTGTATTGGCTGCGTGAGCCTGAATGGAAAGCAGCATAAGCTTGTGTGTGTGTGACCTCGAGCCTTGTCTTCTAACGAGTGCACTCTCCCTTTTATAGTTCAAGGGGAGTGCTTACACTGTGTGGGACCCCGACAGGTGGGCCCGGCCAACAGGGGCCATTCTACGAGAGATAAGGAGGTCTTCTCCTCGAGCTCCTCTCCGTAGTCCTCTCTATCGAGAAGTTGATGTGCGTATCCACAGCCAGGATATGGCCGTGTACAGCCTTGTCTTGCACAGTGTCCGGTGGCAGCGTTGCTCAACAGTGAAGCCATGCTGTCACTGTTGGGATGGAAACTCTTGTCAGGCGGTGAAGCAGTGCTGACCCGTCGCGCATGCACTGTTACAGCGCACGCCGTGGCTCGCCTATTACAGGCCATCATCACGCGCGCAGCGCCGTGACGGGACAGCACACAGCCCGCGCACTGTGCACGGTGATACGACGCGCCGCGTTCAGATCAGACGGGCTTACTGTGGTGTCAGCTTACCTGCCCCGTGTGTCAGTGGCAGGCCGCACCTTTTGTTTTAGCGCGCCCGACCCAGCTACCACATTAAATGCTGGTAGGTGGGGAGGCGACCCGCAAAGGGGCCTCAGGCCGCAGGCACGCGGCGGGGCCAGCTCCGCTCCTCCCGCTGGGCAACACATGGCGGCACCGGACCCCTTCCCGGGGAAAGGGGGGCCCGGGGCCCCCGAGGCCGGTCGGAGTGGGCTGGCCTGTGATGGTCCGGTCATCACACGTGGCGGCCCCGGGCCTCCCAGGGGAGGCCGGGTCCACAGGGGCTACCCGAGAGCTCTCCCGCCCATCTGGGTGTGCAGAGACCCCGGGCCTCATGGAGCTCGGGGGAGGGTCCGGAGACCGCGGTCCCAGCTGTCAAGCCCGGAGGCCGTATGCCACGTGGCCCAGAGGCGAGGGGGAGCATGGATTATGAGAAGCCTAAGACCTGGACACCCTAGCGGGAGGTACCCCTATCTGTATGTACCGACAATAACCATAAGGTTGCTCTTGTTACTCTATGTGGCAAAGGGATTAAGCAGTCTCAATCTCCACGAGAAACGGATGATTCTGAATCGAATTTCATAACCTTGCAAGGGCAAACCTAACTCACACGCTTGGAACATCCAACGATTGTTCCGAAGCCACCGTTTGCCTTTCATTCTGACTCGTGGATCAGATCCACCACAAGCGACTACAGGACCATACGCACATCCAATGTGCAGGACGTACGTCTGTAGCGCGACTACATGACCGTACTCCTGGTTGCCCTGCAACATGTATTCCCACATGTCGAAGCGAGTAACAGGAAAAACCAAATACGAGTGGGGGGAGCTATGTCCACTTGCCGGGCCGATTGGTTACTAGGCTTACCGCTTACCATATTTCACGGCATGTGGCTAGTACTTTCAAACGCTTAACCACCGCTACCACACACTGCGACCTTGGCCAAATTCATCAACACAAATGGGGTATCATCGCAACCATGATACTTCACATAGATCCCGTCCATCATCATTATAGCGACTACAGGAATGTAAACACTACAATTCCTATAATGCTCGTGAGTGACACTACAATTCCTATAAAGCTCGTGAGTGACAGGCAATCACTCGACTTTTACCGATCCTATAGCATAGCAGCTATTCGGACTCAAGTTCTAGTATTCAGTACGTTGGTTCCTAGGAATATGCAACTAGGGTTTTCAGGCAACTCCTAAGAACTTAATGCACAAGTATATATATAAATGTAGATTGCAGTGTAAATAAGTAGCGGATTTATGTCTGGGGCTTGCCTTCTTGAGTGGGGCTGGGGCAGGAGTATCAAAGTTTTCCGAACTTTGGTTCGGAGCTTCAGTTAGATTTCCGAACTTTGGTTCCGTGATTAGTTCGTAGTCTCCGTCGGTGAGAGTGATTGAGTCTATATGATATGCAAAGATGTGGTTCAATGGATGCATACACTTTTATTTCACTTCACGATAAAGTTGCAATCCAAAGAAATTACATTACATACTAACAAACAACACAATTCCCCTTTACTGGGCAGTCATTTATCGGCTATTAACTAAACTACCTAGTTACATTAAATAACATGGTTGCTTACCCTAAATATTTAAACTAACTATATTAGGTAGCATGTTTGGTTATCTTAAACAATTAAACTAATTACACTAAACAACTTTATTTATTTTACTAACTAATTCTTTTTAATAACCTTAGGTTATTATTTAATTATGGACTTACTTTGATTAATTAAACAAACCCTAAGTTAGGAATATAACATTACTATATCAAGTGCTATTTATCCTGGCTGTTCTACACATGATTATAGGTTGAAAATTTGTGGACATGCCACACTACTCCAAGGCATCATTCTACTTTATTTTCATAATTTTTCATGAGCTAGAACTATTGTTCATGGATTTCCTTTGGACCTAAGTTTAAATTCATTATTTAAGCTACACTAGGGTTCTGACTCTCAAACTTTTATTTTGGATTATACATGTTGAAATAAAGCTAAGGTAAAATTTTCAGCTATAAACATGAAGAGATGCATCTAGAATTAAATCAGAAAACTTTTATCAACATAAAAAAAAGTTATCTAAACATCATAGTTAGAAGGCTGTTCTGAGTCTCCAAAATTTACACATAACTACTCATAGCATACACATTTCATGTTTCAATTTTGAGCCTCAGCACTGCTATGATTCAAGAGATCTAATTAAAGTACTCATTATCTATTAATTAAACCACAGCACAACATACACATATCCATCTCATGATCATAATACAAAAGTTGTAGTATTTATTACAGGAATTCAAACCCAATTGGTTTGACATTTTTCTGAATTTTCTACACACTTTTGAAGTTCACAGCTTTTGAATTGGGGGGCTCTGTAATTTTGCAGGGATACCCTTGGAACTTTTCAAATCGTTTCAAATAGGCCCTTGGCTGGAGGAGGAAGAGGAACAGAGGGAAGGCGGCCGTGTTCCGGTGGAGAGGGCCACCGGCGGCGATGTCCAAGGGGAGGAGAAGTTCCAGGAACTCACGATGGTTCGATTGGATCCCTTGTCGAGGGTAGGGATGGCCGGGAAAGAGGATCTCGGTGGAAGCCCGAAGCGGCGGTGGAGGGGTCAATGGCGACGGCGGTGCTCCGGCGACCAACATTGGCGAAGGACCTGCGCGTGAGCTTCAGTGAGTCATGGGTGATGCACTGATGCATCCAATTGGGAATAAAAGCCACGGGATAGGAACGACCGGTGGAGGCAGTGACGAGGGTGGCGGAGGAAAAACATCGGCGAGCGTCGGGAAGCTGGTGTGGTGCACTAGGGGACCGATTGAGGGGTTGTAGAGCTTCGCGGGGTTGAAAGGAAGCTAGCTGAGGGGTTGTCGTGGTGCGGGGAGGGCTGAGGTGGGCTGCCCATGACGGCCAGTGGGTTGCCGGAGTGGAGGAAGGGGGCGGCGGTGGTGTTCGGGGCTCGGGGTGTGCACAGCAAGGAAAAAGGGGTGGAAATGGGTTAAGTGTTGTCTGCTGGTGCTGTAGGGCAGAAGAGGTAGGGAAGAAGAGCAGGCACGAGCACGGGACGCGACGGCGGTGAGGTGGCGGCTGCCAGCGGCTCGAGAGGCCGTGGCACTTGCGGAAGAGGACAGCAGGGGAGGGGAGCAGGGCTGGGGAAGGGGAAGGGCGATGTGGCAGAACCAACCTGAATTATACCGGCTCAAGTACGCGAGTCCACTCTAGAGGGCTCCAACGTGCTTCAAACGGTATAATCCCTTGGCCTGTCGGGTAACGTCCCGATTAACCACCGATACACAGGATCAAATAAGGTTACCTCACACGAAGGTGAGTCCAGAGATACAATCACCATCACATTTTACATTACAGAGAAAATTTCATTACAAGGGTATCCAAAAGAGGTACGAAGTATCAAATTCAGAGAAAAGATTACAAACTGTTAAAACTATGGTTTTTAGCAGCGGAAAACATACGCGATGATTACAACTCGTCGATAAGACGGATGTCATGCTAAGCCCGAGCACGACATCGCTCGATATCACCAGTGCTGGCCGGGGACGGATCCCATTCCACGGACCAACCTTCTGAAAGAACACAGGACCAGGGCAAGGGAAGAGTAGGGTCTTCCAGACATTACCTGCAAAACATATAACTAGCAAGGCTGAGTATACTAATACTCAGCAAGGCTTACCCAGAATTGGGTATACTTAGCCCATAACTAGACTTATGAAAGCTTATAATGGTTCTGGGTTTAGTTTCAGCTGAAAAGCAACAAAGAGTAGATCCTTAATTTCAACTTTTACTTTTCAGGTTCTAGTTGATTATCCATTCTAGGTGAGCACCTATAACTACTCAAGCAAGGTAGAGCTCTTTATTTCAACCATCAGTATTACTCATCATTTAGTTGCTCTTGTTACTCTGTGTGATAAAGGGATCAAGCAGTCTCAATCTTCGTGAGAAGCGGACGATTCGAATCGAATTTAACCTTGCAAGGTAAACCTAACTCACACGCTTGGAACATCCAACATTTGCTCCGAAGCAACCGTTTGCCTTTCATTCCGACTCGTGGACAGGTCCACCACAAGCGACTGTAGGAACATACGCACATCACTCGTGCAGGACATACGTCTGTAGCGCGACTACAAAACCCGTATTCCTGGTTGCCCTTGCAACACGTATTTCCTCAGTCGAACATAAGTAACCAGAAGAAGCAATCGAGTGGTGGGAGGTGTGTCCACTCCTCGGGCTGATTGGTTACTAGGCTTACCGCTTACCATATTTCGCGGCATGTGGTTAGTACTTTCAAATGCTTAACCACCGCTAACACACCCCGCGGCCTTATCCAATTCAACAACACAGACGGGTATCACCTCAACCATGATACCGCACAAAACTCCCGTCCGGCATCCTTATAGTGAGAACAGGAATGTAAACATCACAACCCTATATCGCGCGAGTGACAGGAAATCACTCGACTTCTACCGGCCCTATTAGCAGAGCATCTAGTCGATATGACCTCAGGTGCAGTACATTGGTTCCTAGGATTTATGCATCTAGGGTTTCAAGCAATTCCTAAGAACTTAATGCATAGAATACGTAATAGATATAAATTGCAGTGTAATAAAAATAGTAGGTTATGTCCGGGGCTTGCCTTTACTGGTGGGTCTGAAGTCAGTAAGTCAACATCTTCCGAACTTTGGTTCGGGGCTTCAGTTGATCTCTTGGTGACATTCACTCGGTCTTCAGGAACATCCTCCGTAGACTCCGGGGAGATCTCGTAGGTAACGTTGCCGAAGTAGTCGTATCTACATGTAATGCAACATTACATACAAGCGTGCATATAAAACTACCTTACTTCACAATTCAATTGCAATCCAGCATTCATACAACATACTATTCACATATTAACCAAAAAGATCTGAACTAAACCTAGATAGAGCTTTAGGGGGACAACTAACCAGAATCGGCTGCTCGTTGAAGATCACAACAGAGCCGATTGGAAACAACGGAGGTTTAGCTGATGAAAAGATACATCGGGTTTCTAGACGATTGATGAAAACATTGATTACTTCAGTAGAGGGATGATTCCTAAAGCAGTCGTGTCCTAACTGAGATGTGCTTAAGGGTTATTCTAGATAACTAAGTGTGGTTGCATCGGCTCGACTACATCAGCACAACTATTGAGTGACGTATAGCCGAATGGAGTGTGGTTAAGGGTATGTGACTGATAAGTATAAAGTCGACCTCTCAGTCGATAAATCGACTGATAGAAGTGTGTGGATAAGAAGATGGGAAAACTAAGGATCGATCGGCTCTATGTGACCGATATGGAGAGCAACTAGAATCGGCTTAGGTCGGCCGATGGTAAGAACCCTAAGATTGTGTGTGTCTCTCCGATACAGCGACTCTGTGCAGTTGATGTAGGACAGACCAGAAGAACTGTGTCGGCAGTAGCTGACACTAGAAAGGTAACAATCGTATCAGCTAACCAGTCGATGGTAGAAGTATCGACTGACAGCTGTTACACAGAAACATTCTAGACTCAAGGGAAACGGATGCTTAGCGGCTGAACTGATAGTCAACGCTGAAGCATAACCGCAGAGGGGTAAAAGCTAAGCAGCAGAAACACATAAACTAACAGGGATTCTTTTACGAAAAGGATCTTAAGGAAACGACAATCAAGACAAGGATAACATCTTGACGGTAAGGAGATGAGCACCAGGGTGATAGGACTAACTAACCGTCAACTTTCTCCACCTAAAACATATATCCTATACTTTATCTTCCAGCTATAACATATGCATACAATATAAGGTACAAACAAAGCATTCATTCCCTGATATTTAACCTAGACCGCAAATCAAAGACTTTCACTCAAGATCACAACATAAAATTTGTAGATTTCGACCTAGGGTTTCAAACAACACTGATTTTGCATTTTTATGAACTTCCTACGAAAATCTATGAAATGTAGAAGTTCATCGATTTGAAATACAGAAAGCTTTAGAAATTTTACAAAGAACACCCTAGAACTTTCTAAAACGAAACAATCAAGTCCCTGGTTCGGGAAAACGGGTAATAGGAAGTTAATGACGATATTCCGGCAATGGAGTCGCCGGCATTAAGAAGATTCCGCGAATTAGGGCAAACCTTTGGGTAGCCTTGGTTATGAAGGAGAACATGCGGAAAGTGAATTCCCGCAATGAACAGGATCGGCGATAAGATGAGCTTGACGATGACGAGATTCCGTGGTTGATGAAGAAGTTTGCCGGGCAGGGTTGCCATGCTTGGTTGCATCGAAGCTCCTCCGAGCTCGTCACGCCTAACTGCCGCCTTCACTCCACAACTTCTCCTTCCGACTCGCCTCGCCGTAACCGTCACCTTCGATTTGCCTCCTCTTCTTCCAGCTTGCTGCCCCTCGTGCATCTCACTCGCGAGCGAGCTCGCGTCCTCGACACGATCACTCTTGCACCATCAGAGATCACCGGGGCGTAGTTAGGGTCGATGCCATCACGTTCTCGCATCTCGCGCAGAAACCTTCCATCGCAACTCCTTCTGCGCGTGCCGTTACTCGGCACGTCGCACTCCAACACTATTTGCTCGTGCCCGTGGGTTCGTTCTGCTCCGGCCGCTCAACACCTGCCCATACCGCCAACTCCCACGTGCCACCATGCGCATGCTTGCGCCACTCGCTCGGCATCACCCACGAACCACTCCTGTGCCGCTGCCGCGCACGCCTGCTGCCTCACCCGCGCGCCTGGACCACTTCGCGCGTCACTGCTCACTCCGGGTTGCTCGCCTCCACCCGGGTCTCGCACCTGCTGCGCTCGCACGCGTCCTGCACGCCATTGCTCGCTCGGGGTCGCTCGCATCCAGCATATCCGTGCCGCCACGCTGCGAGCTTTGCCCCAGCGCCGCTTGGTTCGCGTGCCGCTCACGCGTTTGCTCCACGCCTTCCACACGTCCGTGCAGCGCTCTCGCCAACCGCAGCGAGCCCCTGTGCCGCCAGTCCTTTGCCATTCTCCTCCGTCCAAGCCCGGCGCCGTCCCCTAGTACTGTCTCCATGCTCCAACGCCACCATGCGCCGTTGCTTGGATCTGCTGGCGCCCCCGTGCTGTCGCCTGCGCTCGGCCCACTCCAGCCGAGCCGCGCGCCCCTTGGCCGCGCCCATTCGCACGCCGTGGCCCACATCGCCGGATCCGCTCCTGCATCGCGCCTGTGCGCATCCACGCCGCGCCACGCCAGCACACGCCGCCGTCAGCTCGCTCGGGCTCGCCTACGTTTCGCGCCTCTCGCCTCTGCTCCCCTGCGCGTTCGCGAGCCACCGCCTGCCCGCCAGCATCTCGCTTTCCAGCCGAGCTGCCGCTTGCCGCACGCTTACGCGCGCCCTTAGCGCTTGCACCGCGCGCGCTCCTGCTCCATGCCGCCAGCTCCTGCATCCGTGCGCTCTGCCAGCTCCTGCACCTGCCGCGCGCGCTGCTGTGCCGAGCTGCTCCCTGCCTGGGCCCGCCAGCCTGCACACCGCCTGGCCACGCCGCGCGCCCGCCCACGAGCCGGCCGGGCGCCCGCCGCCCGCACGCCACGCCAGCGCTGCTCGGCCCGTCTGCTCCCGCCAGCTGCGCCCGCTGCCTCGGGCTCGCCCGCGTGGGGCCGCTGCCGCTGCGCGCCGGCCCCGCGCGCCCCGCACCGCCTGCTGCCGCCTGGGCCGGCCTCTGCCCGAGCCCGAGCGCACGCTCGCGCAAGCGCCGCGCACCACCAGCGCTGACCAGCTCCTGCCGTCGCCAGCCCCCGAGCGCGCCCAGGCCGCCCGCTCGCCGCGCGCTGCGCCTGGCGCCTGCCGCTGCCCGCGCGTGCGCCCGCGCCTCCGCGTGCCGCCGGCCTTGCGCCAGCCGCTCGAGCACGCCACCCGCGCACGCCGCTTGGACCAGTGGAGAGAAGAGAGAGGGATGGCCGGGTGGATAAGAATGAAGCCAGGGAAGGGATGCCGCCGGTGGGGGAGAAAAACAAGATGGGCGCCAGGGGAAGGGAGAGCAGAGAAGGAGAAGTGGAACTCTCCCAAGGACTTGTGTGCAATTTAGAAAAACTACAGGGACCTGTTTGTAAAACAAAATTTCCCGTTGATTTAAAACCCAAATGAAGGAATGCCCAAAATGAAAGTTGGAGAGTTTTTCAAACTCTACAATATTGCTTTAGGGCTCAAGTTCAAAAACTCAAAACTTATATTTTTACACGTGAATCTTCGAGCAAAAGTCAGATTTGAATTACTTTTGTCCTAAAGAATGAATTTTATAAAATTCAGGACCTAAATGCAAGCATTTATGACACGTCATAATGACGGGATAAACTCGTCATAATGATTGGATAGACATATCATGATGACCTGCACTTTTACACTTTAGCCCTGAGTAAATTTGAAAGTTACTTTTGTAAATCATACATTTGCATTAAAGGACTTGTACTTTTATAAAATTACATAAATACCCTCATTTTTACCATTTTACCAAAATTTTTTACGCACTTCAACATACACATTTCAAATGAAACTTTGAATAAATAATTATATATTTTTACAAAACATAAAGTAAGAAAAACATACTTGCAAAACCACCCTTTACTTATTTCGAAATTACCTCCCATCCACACACATTTTGCAAAAACAACCCTAGGTTTTTCTATAATTACAAAAATACCCTTTTAACTTGTACTTTTAATTTTCAAAAGCTTCACACAAACATACACAAGCTTTATACTTAACAAACACATATTTCATACTAACAAAATATATGCCTAGCATTGCAAATACATGAACTGTCACAGCCTTCCCCCCTAAAAAGAATCTCGTCCCGAGATTCGGACGAAAGACTCTGTAAGGGAAGAAAAGCAAATCACACATTAGAAGTGGCAGGAAGCAATCACACTAGAGATGATTGATGTTGATGGTAAAAGTCATTGGAGTATGACAAGATAAGTATAACGAGAGCATGGATAGATTGTACATGGATGAGTATAACAAGATAAGAGAGGAAAAGGTAATCAAGTTCTCGTAGAGCTAAGATCATCACATGAGATCAATAAGTGTTGGCGACACTAACACTCATCACAAAGCTCATGGATAGCAAGTGAGGATAGAACAAAAGATTGATAAATGATGTTCGAAACATTCCTGCTCAGAGTTCATTATCTGAATAATTTAGATGATATTGATTGTAAAACATGCCTATTTATGCCGATGTAATCAAGGGATAATGACAAAATGCTCCAATTCAGAGTGCAATGCTCGACATATGACCATGAACATGATGCATTGTTAAGATGTATGATTGTAATGATGGTGCAACATGAGGATGAGGGATCCCATGCACGATCAAGATGGTGCAATTACCATGATGCTGACCAAATGATGCATACACTATGATGCAAGGATGATGATACTTGCAATGTATGCACGTATGAAATGCATGAAGTATGATGCATACCTTCATGAGTTGATAATGCATATGATTCGCACTCTACAACCGTTCTTTCGTAACGAACACCTAGGTAGTCCTATATCCTTAGACAAAGATTAGAAGTTAGGACACTGATAAGGGTGCATAAGAAGAGTTTGCAGTGGGGTTACGTCACATGTACCTAGTCACCAGTGCGCTCCTAATGGCTCAATCATGTGACTGCAGTGCACATGAGGCCTTAGGTTCCGACACGGCATCTTGGTCATGTGATTAAACACCACCACAAAAGAGGAATAGCAACCCTGTAGTGCCAACAGCAACAAGAAAGACTTAAGAAACCGAAGACAACCTAAGGTTATACTAGAGGCATACCCGTTAGTTAGTCTACGGATCTTCGATGACGATGCAACACCATGCATTGACCCAAGATGGTATGTATTCTAATGCATGATTTTTGCCATAAGTATTTTTTTTATTTTTTTCCTCAAAATCATCTGAGCAAAAATCGAAGGTACAACTTTCAGGTGTTGTAACCAGAATAGCCAATAATGTAAGGTACAACATCATGAAAGGATGGATGAATCACTGAATGATGGATTGAAGGGTTTGCTGATGATTATCAAGGTTTAACCATCAAAGGAAAAGCTCAGTGCTTCTGCCGAAACAGATTCAAAGCAAGATCAAGGATTTGATTTGGCTATCCAGCTAAGATCGGTGATAGGGTTCAAAGATAACCCAATCCACTTGATTCATAAAAGACTTTCTTAACTTTAAGATAGTCCAGCAGATTACATTAACTCCTACAACACAAAGTCAAAACAAGCATTCAAATACAAGCACATATTTCAGAACATCAACGTAACAACCAAGGCAATCAGGTCAATCCAAGATATCATGATGCATGCACGTTCTACACGTCCTCACAAACAAAAATAACTGCCAAGTAATCTTGGTCTTACGTGGTTAAGTTCGGTGGCATCATATAAATACGTCTCTCCCTATATATATACTAGTCGTTCTTACGTTCAAGCTTACGCAACGAGGTTAGCGTACCTGCAGAAAATCACAATATGTATATACTGAACCTTTCATGCCAGCATGTCATGAAAGCGTCCCCAATCATTACTGTTCACTATAGAAACAGTATCTGTACAATTACCGCCGTACAGACAACGTTAACATACGTCGTCGAAACAACGTATTCACGGGGGTACCGCAAAATGCGGGGGTATGATCTGCGATCGCCATACCCTGCGCCGAACCATATACTCCCAATGTAGTCAATCGACATTGGTACATTGGCAGCATCTCAAGTAGGCCACTGCTTGAGAAACAGCGTTCGGTTCGCATCACCGACGGGAAGGCCAAGCTCCCTCAGTTGGCTGAGGACCTTACCTTCTTACCTCACCATCAAAGATGTCGTTACTGAAAGTAAAGTTGAGTTGTGCAGGAATTTAAGTTTTGACAGAAAAGTAATGCTGGTAGTTAGGGTTATATATATATATAATATAGCCACCTTATTTCCCTTATAAACACTACCCTAGGCTTTACGTACTAAGCGTAATCCTTAACGAATCCAACGCGACTTTACCAAACATTTGTTGATCAAACTTTTATACTGAAAGCATTTTAAGGTAAAATGTATCTCCAGGGTAACCTTATAGCTCTGATACCAGCTGTGGCAGAACCAACCTGAATTATACCGGCTCAAGTACGCGAGTCCACTCTAGAGGGCTCCAACGTGCTTCAAACGGTATAATCCCTTGGCCTGTCGGGTAACGTCCCGATTAACCACCGATACACAGGATCAAATAAGGTTACCTCACACGAAGGTGAGTCCAGAGATACAATCACCATCACATTTTACATTACAGAGAAAATTTCATTACAAGGGTATCCAAAAGAGGTACGAAGTATCAAATTCAGAGAAAAGATTACAAACTGTTAAAACTATGGTTTTTAGCAGCGGAAAACATACGCGATGATTACAACTCGTCGATAAGACGGATGTCATGCTAAGCCCGAGCACGACATCGCTCGATATCACCAGTGCTGGCCGGGGACGGATCCCATTCCACGGACCAACCTTCTGAAAGAACACAGGACCAGGGCAAGGGAAGAGTAGGGTCTTCCAGACATTACCTGCAAAACATATAACTAGCAAGGCTGAGTATACTAATACTCAGCAAGGCTTACCCGGAATTGGGTATACTTGGCCCATAACTAGACTTATGAAAGCTTATAATGGTTCTGGGTTTAGTTTCAGCTGAAAAGCAACAAAGAGTAGATCCTTAATTTCAACTTTTTACTTTTCAGGTTCTAGTTGATTATCCATTCTAGGTGAGCACCTATAACTACTCAAGCAAGGTAGAGCTCTTTATTTCAACCATCAGTATTACTCATCATTTAGTTGCTCTTGTTACTCTGTGTGATAAAGGGATCAAGCAGTCTCAATCTTCGTGAGAAGCGGACGATTCGAATCGAATTTAACCTTGCAAGGTAAACCTAACTCACACGCTTGGAACATCCAACATTTGCTCCGAAGCAACCGTTTGCCTTTCATTCCGACTCGTGGACAGGTCCACCACAAGCGACTGTAGGAACATACGCACATCACTCGTGCAGGACATACGTCTGTAGCGCGACTACAAAACCCGTATTCCTGGTTGCCCTTGCAACACGTATTTCCTCAGTCGAACATAAGTAACCAGAAAGCAATCGAGTGGTGGAGGTGTGTCCACTCCCGGGCTGATGGTTACTAGGCTTACCGCTTACCATATTTCGCGGCATGTGGTTAGTACTTTCAAATGCTTAACCACGCTAACACACCCCGCGCCTTATCCAATTCAACAACACAGACGGGTATCACCTCAACCATGATACCGCACAAAACTCCCGTCCGGCATCCTTATAGTGGAGAACAGGAATGTAAACATCAAACCCTATATCGCGCGAGTGACAGGAAATCACTCGACTTCTACCGGTCCTATTAGCGGAGCATCTATCCGATAAGGACTCGGAAGCATTACATTGGATTCCTAGGATTCATGCATCTAGGGTTTCACTTCAATTCCTAGACTTAATGCAAGATATAATATAGCTAGCATAGATGATAAAAATAATGGGATGTGTCCGGGGCTTGCCTTTACTGGTGGGTCTGAAGTCAGAAATGTCAATATCTTCCGAACTTTGGTTCGGGGCTTCAGTCAGTTCCTTGATGACGTTCACTTGATCTTCAGGAATATCCTCCGCAGACTCCTGGGAGATCTCGTAGGTACCGTTTGTAGAAGTAGTCGTATCTACATACAATGCAACATTACATTCAAATGTATATACAAAACTATTTTTCACAATAAAGTTGCAATCCAACATTCACGTAACATACTACTCATATAACAACCAAAAAGATCTGAACTAAATCTAGACAGAGCTTTAGGGGGACAACTAACTAGGATCGGCTATTCGTTGAAGATTACAACAGAGCCGATTGAAAATAACAGAGGTTTAGCTGATGGAAAGGTGCATCGGATTCCTAAATGATCGATGGAAGCATCGATCACTTTGGCAGAAGGGTGATTCCTAAAGCAGTTATGTCCTAATTGAGATGTGCTTAAGTATTATCCTGGGTAACTAGGTGTGGTTGTATCGACTCGATTATGTCAGCACAATTATTGAGTGACGTACAGTCGATTGGAGTGTGATTAAGGGTATGTGACCGATAGATATGTAGCCGATCTCTCCGTCGATAAATCGGCTGATGGAAGTGTGTGGACAAGGATGGGGAAACTAAGGATTGATCGGCCATATTTGACCGATACGGAAAACGACTAGAATCGGCTTGGATCGGCCGATAACAAGAATCTTAAGGTCGCACGTGTAACTCTGATACAGTGTCTAGGTGCAGCCGACGTAGGACAGAACAAAGGAATTGTATCGGCAGCAGCCGATACTAGAAAGGTAACAACTGTATCAGCTAATCAGCCGATGGTAGAAGTATCGACCGACATCTGTTACACGGGAACATCATAAACTCAAGGAAAACGGATGCTTAGCGGCTGAGCTAATAGCCGCCACTGAAGCATAGCCGCCGAGATGTATTAACTAAGCAGCAGATACACATGAACTAACAGGAATCCTTATACGAAAAGGGGCTTAAGGAGATTGCAATCAAGACGAGAACAATGTCTTGACGGTAGGGATATGAGCTCTAGGGTTATATGATTAACTAACTGTCACATTTCTCCACTTAAAACATACACCCTATAATTTATCTTCTAACTGTAACACATGCATACAATATAAGGTACAAACAAGGCATTCATTCCCTAACATTTAACCTAGACCGCAAATCAAAGACTTTCACTCAAGATCACAACATAAAACTTGTAGATTTCGACCTAGGGTTTCAAACAAAACTGATTTTGCATTTTTATGAACTTCCTACGAAAATCTATGAAATGTAGAAGTTCATCGATTTGAAATACAGAAAGCTTTAGAAATTTTACAAAGAACACCCTAGAACTTTCTAAAACATAGCAATCAAGTCCCTGGTCTAGGAAAACGGATAACAAGAAGTTAACGACGATATCCCGGTAAAGGAATCGCCGGCATTAAGAAGATTCTGTAGGTCGGGGCAAACCTTGGTTATGGAAAAGAACGGACGGAAAGTGAAATCCCGTGGCGATAGGATCGGCGAAGAGAAAAACTCGACGACGACGAGACTTCATGGATGACGAAGGAGTTTGCCGGGAAGAGTTGTCGTGGGTGGAAGAGGGCCTGTTGTCTTGTATATGCACGCGCTTGCTGAATTGAGTCGAGCCGGACACTGGCAAAACACTTCCGCTTGCACTCACGAACGCGCCGGTTCAATTCCGCTCAGATCTTTGGGTCGTGTAACTCCGCCATCCCTTCCACCTACTGTGACATCATTTGCTTGTCGCTACAATTGCCTCTGCTGCTCTTCTACTCTCTTGTGCGTGCTTCTGCGGCACGCACGTCCGCTCTTCGCTACTCCGCTTGATGCCGGACCTGCTCTCTGTTCCGACCTTGTCGTGTCGCAGGTCCATCCGCGGCCGCCCTTGCCAAACTACCGTCGTGCGCGGCCTCACTGCCCTCTGTGCGGGTCCGCTCTGAGCTACTGCACTTCAGTTTAATCCGCGCACGCCTAAGCCGCGCGCGTTCCTTGATTCGCGTCGCGTCTTGCTTGCACCGCCCGTGTGTCGCGGCCGTCAACCCCACAGCTGTTGCCGCAGCTCCTTCCGCGCCACTGCCGGACTCATGGGCCCCGGTCTTGCTGTGCTGTTCCAGCGTCCGCACACGCGTTCCCGCGCTGCTCGCGCCCCCCTACAGCCTGCGTCGCTTGTGCGCCCACGTTCCTGTGCTCCAGCGCCAACGCCCACATACTCCTGCCCCAGCGCGTTCCTGCGCCGAGCTACAGCCAGAGCCGCCATCCTGCGCACGCTCGCCTCGTTCCTGGGCCGAGCCGCCACGCCTGGCGCCGCCGCCAGTCCGGCCTCGCTGCTGCCTCACGCGCTTGCCCGCACCGCCTGGCGCTGCTGGTCCGGCTCCGCTCGCCCAACGCCCCGCCTGGGCCCGCAGCTTGCGCCGCCCGCCTCCGCTCGGCCGCCTGCTCCCGCGCGCCGGCTACCGCAGCCGCCAGCCGCGCCGTCCCTCCTCCGTCTGGGCCGCCGCGCTCTGCTGTCTCGCCCCCGCCCGGGCCTGCCTGCGCGGCGCCCACTCGCGCGTCCACCAGCCGCCGCTCGGGCCCGCTGCTCCGCGCGCTGCCGCTCCGGCTTCCGCACGCCGCACGCCCGCGCCTGGGAGCCACGCCGCTCGGGCCCACTCGGGACCGCCGCCTGCGCCTGAGCCGCGCGCCCCGGCCTGCTCCTGTGGTGCTTGTGCTGATCCGATTGGAGGAGGAGAGACAGAGGGAGAAAGAGGAAAAGAAACAAGGAGAGAAGAAGATAGGTGGCCGGGTAAAAGAAACAGGAAGGGCACCGGATAAGGGAGAGCAGAGAAGAAGGTCAAGCAGGATTCTCCAAGGGCGTATACGCAAAATCAGAGAATTGCAGGGGCCTAATTGTAAAACAAAATTTCCCGTTGATTTAAAACTCAAATGAAGAAATGCCCAAAACGAAAGTTGGAGAGTTTTTCAAACTCTACAACATTGCTTTAGGGCTCAAGTTCAAAAGCTCAAAACTTATATTTTTACACGTGAATCTTTGAATAAAAGTCGGAATTGAATTGCTTTTGTCCTAAAAGAGTAATTTTATAAAATTCAGGACTTAAATGCAAGCATTTATGACATGTCATGATGACGGGATAGAATCGTCATAATGATTGGATAGACATGTCATGATGACTTGCACTTTTACACTTTAGCCCTGAGTAACTTTGGAAATTACTTTTGTAAATCAAATATTTGCATAAAAGGACTTGTACTTTATAATTGCATAAATACCCTTATTTTTACCACTTTACCCAAAATTTTTACATATTTCGACACGCGCATTTCCAATGCAACTTTTGAGTAAATATATATATTTTTACAAAACATAAAGTAAGAAAAACATACTTACAAAACCACCCTTTACTTATTTCAAAATTACCTTAATCCAAATACATTTTGCAAAAACAACCCTAGGTTTTTCTGTAATTACAAAAAATACCCTTTTAACTTGTACTTTTAATTTTCAAAAGCTTCACACAAACATACACAAGCTTTACACTTAACAAACACATATTTCACACTAACAAAGTATATGCCTAGCATTACAAATACACGAACTGTCACACGAATCAACTCC
>NW_020356349.1:0-54532 GCF_002211085.1 Panicum hallii
AGTAGGTTTACCTCGCACGAAGGCGAGTTCCATCACAGAATAGCTCATCAACTTTAATTTACAACCATATATATATACATTATTACAAGACGAGTTCAAGAGAAGTAAATTTATAACAACCATGTTCAAACTGACAAGCGTAACAGCTTGTCTAAACTCACAGCGGAAGGAAAAGTTTTACGCGACTACACACGTCGCGAAAGTAAACGCCAAGCTTAGCCCAGGGCTTGGTGTCACTCCGGAGGGTCAGTGCCGCCGGGGACGGGTCCCACTCCACGGACCAGCCAAAAGGAACGGACGTTGGCCACACAAAGTTGTCCGGGGATTCTCAAAGGTTATACCTGAAAAGACATTAGCAAGGCTGAGTATTCTAATACTCAGCAAGGCTTACCCGGGGCTGGTATTACTTAGCCCGTAACTAGACCCATGCAGGCTTTGTAAGGCTCTGGGTTTATTTTCAGCTGAAAAGTAACAAAGAGTATGTACTATTTTCAAGTTTTAGCTTTCAACTTCTAGTTGAGTAATTATTCTAGATTAGCACCTACACTAAGCAAGCAAGGTAGTGTTTATCATTCAACAAGATTATCTACCATTAGTTCCACTTCTTACTCAATGTGGCAGAAGGGATAAGCAGTCTCAATCCTCGTGAGAGGCGGACGATTCGAATCGGATTTAACCTTGCAAGGTAAACCTAACTCACACGCTCGGAATACCAACAGGGCGTTCCAAGCAACCGTTTCCCTCATATTCCGGGTTGTGGATCAGGGCCACCACAAGCGACTGCAGGACCGTACGCACACCCAATGTGTACAGGACATACGTCTATAGCGCGACTACAAAACCCGTATTCCTGTCTGCCTTGCAGAACGTACTCCCACACGTTGGTGCGTGTAAACATAAAATAAAAGTCGAGTGGTGGAAGCGCGTCCACTTGCCGGGCCAATCGGGTACTAGGTTTACCGCTTACCATATTTCACGGCATGTGGCTAGTACTTTCAAAAACTTAGCCACCACTACCACATGGATCGACCTTATCAACTTTTAACAAAACAGACAGGGTAAAACTTCAGGTCATGATGCAGCACATGACCCTGTCCGTCATCCTTATAGTGATTGCAGAAATGTAAACATGCAACTCCTATATCGCGCGAGTGACAGGAAATCACTCGACTTCTACCGGTCCTATTAGCGGAGCACCTATCCGATAAGGACTCGGGAGCATTACATTGGATTCCTAGGATTCATGCATCTAGGGTTTCATTACAACTCCTAGACTTAATGCAAGATATAATATAATAGACATAGATTGCAGTGCAAATAAAGTAGTGGGATATGTCCGGGGCTTGCCTTCTTGGGTGGAGGTGGGGACAGGAGAGTCAGAGACTTCCGAACTCGGGTTCGGAGCTTCAGTTAACCCTTCGACGACTTGTGCTGGATCTTCTGGAAAGCCTTGGTCTTGCCCTAAGACCAGTTCGTAATCCCCGTCGTCGAGTACCGTTGATTCTATATGAGATGCAATAAAGTAAATAAGGTGAAATTTAAATTTAGAATTTCACGTTTCAAATATTATAACTTATCCAATTAACACACAAACATGCATAGAATAAAGAGGGTTTAGATTTGAAACACTATTTATAAAGATATGGTAGAATTTTATTGTAATATAAATTAAATATTTGGATTAAATTTGAAATAAACTAAAATTTGAATTCAAAACTTTAAATAAAAGATCATAGAAATTTGATTATATATTAGCATTATAAAACATTACATTAGTGAATATTAAAAGATTCCAATTAGAGAAGATTATACATTAGGTTTATTTTAAATTGGAAAGTTTCATAATAAAAGAGGTTAAGTTTGAATTAAAATTAAGTTTGTAACCTTGCACGAAGTTACCTAGAGCTCATGAAATATTTAGATCAAACTTCATAAGTAATCAAGTATTGAATATCAAGGTTATGCATAAGTCATTTCCTAATCTTAGGTTTAACAAAGGGGATAAAAGTAAATTGTTTCACACTAAACTTTATTAACCAAAGTTATAGAATTTGAAATCTAGTTTCTAACAAAACTAGTTTTGCCATTTTAGGATTTTTCTGTGATTTGTTACAAATTTTACAAGACAGAAAAGACTCTCACATGAAATAACAAGTACCCCTTACAACTAGTCCTAACATTTAGCAGAATACCCCCTGGAAGAAAAACAATCAAAGCAATCAAGTCCAGGGGCTATGGCCGGCGGGGAGGAGGCACATGTTCGGCCAAATTCCGGCCGGGGATGTCGCCGGCGGTGAGGGGAAAAGGGAGGGGGAGCATGAGGGGGCCTTGGGCTACCTGTGGGTGGTTTCGGGGGGGCTCGGGATGGCCGGAATCGGGCCGTCCACGGAGGGCCAGACCGGCGGCCGGAGGCGCACGGCGGCGAGATGATTCCGGCGAACGAAGGAGGGAGAGGGCTGGCTGGGGAGGTTCTGTAAGGCACGGGGAAGCTCACGGTGTGGTCGATTTGGGGAGGAGAAGAACGGAGGAGGGAGTTCCACGGCGACCTGAGCCTCACGGCGGCGGCAATGGAGGAGCGGCAGGCTCTGTACGCGCGCGAGGTGTCCTGGGCGGTTCTTTTATAGCCAAACGGGGTGATGGCGGGCCACTGGTGCCGTAGGGCAGAAGAGAGGGGAGGGGATAAGGCTTGCCCGCGGGATTTGCGGCGGCGGCAGAAGCGGCGCCGGCGAGCAATGCTGACAGTGCGCAGGCCCGTGGCACACGGGCGGGGCGCCAGCAAAGGGGGGGGGGGGTAAAGCGGTGGCCAAGCAGCAGGCAACGCGTGGATGGGGAGAGCAGGGGAGATGGCCGGCGGTGAGCCAGGGGCGGCGCATTACGCCGGCGGCAGAAGAGCAGGGGAGGCAGAGCAGGGGGAGCAGAGGCGCCTGAGGAAGAAAGGGGATGAACTGATTTATGGACTGATCTGTAATTTCAGAGAAAGGCAGGGGCCTTACTGTAAAGGGCTTGCAACTTTTAAACCAATGCTCAAATGAAGATGGTCCAAAAAGCAAAAGTGCATGGTTTTTTAAACTCTACAACTTCTCTTTAAGGTTCATCTGCATTTGAGCAATAGTTTTGGAGATAAGATAGACTTAGTAATAATTTCATATTTTATGTAAATCCTTAAGTAAAATTACTTTTACACATATACCCTATGGTAATTTCATACATATTTTTGAAATTTAACCACTGATATCACTTTTTGCATACAAACCCTTAAGCTTTTAAACTCTTCCCCCATTTCCATCCATTTTGCATAAAAGGACCTTTAGCTTTTATTAATTACATAAACATCACTTCTTCCATGATATTGCATACATTAAATACACATTTGCCATAGTTTAAACATACAAGCATACCAAGACTTTAATGTGTGACCAAGCTAAATACCTGAGTGTCACAGCCTTCCCCCCTAAAAAGAATCTCGTCCCGAGATTCCGAAGCAGGATAGGATAAGAAGATCAAGCTCGAAGATTGGTTTGGAAGAAATCGGGAAAGTTGCGTTGGAGATAAGATTCGGTTTCCCATGTTGCTTCTTCCTCTGTGTGATGGTTCCATTGAATCTTGTACATTTTGGTGGTCTCTCTTCTGGTACTTCTCTCTTTAGTGTCAAGGATTCTGATGGGATGTTCCATATAGGTCAGATCTGGTTCAACTTCGATAGCTTGAGAATCGATGATCTCGGTGGGGATTTTAATACACTTTCTGAGTTGAGATACATGAAAGATGTTATGGATGGCCGCTAATTGAGGTGGAAGTTGGAGACGGTAAGCTACAGGTCCACAGATTCCAAGGATTTCAAAGGGTCCGATGTATCGAGGAGCAAGTTTCCCTTTTACACCGAATCTTTGAACACCTCGGATAGGGGATACTCGAAGATATACGAAGTCTCCGACTTGAAATTGCAATGGTCTTCTTCGTATATCCGCGTAGCTTTTCTGTCGTGATTGGGCGGCCTTTAGATTGTTCTGGATAAGCCTGACCTTATCTTCTGCTTCCATAACTAGATCGGGTCCAAAAATTTTACGCTCGCCGGTTTGTGACCAGCTCAAAGGAGTTCGGCATCGGCGACCGTATAATGCTTCAAAGGGGGCCATTTTAATACTTGTCTGATAGCTATTGTTGTAAGAGAATTCTGCTAGTGACAAGTACTTATCCCAATTTTTGTCGAATTGGAGTACACAAGCTCTGAGCATATCTTCCAGAATTTGGTTTATTCGCTCAGTTTGCCCATCCGTCTGGGGATGATAGGCGGAGCTTCGAATTAATTTAGTCCCAAGAGCATCATGGAGCTGCTCCCAGAACCTAGCAACAAATTGTGCTCCACGATCTGAAATGATCGTTTTAGGTACTCCATGGAGTCGAATAATTTGATCTAGATAAATCTCGGCATACCTTTTGGCATTATATGTGGTATGCACGGGAAGGAAATGTGCAGTCTTGGTTAATCGATCAACGATTACCCAAATAGAGTCATGCCTCCGAGAAGTGTTGGGCAAGCCAACAATAAAATCCATACTGATATCCTCCCACTTCCATAAGGGAATAGTTAGGGGTTGAAGGATACCAGCAGTCTTCAAATGACTGGCTTTGACTCTTTGGCAGATATCACATTCCGACACATATTTGGCAATTTCTCGTCTCATACGAGTCCACCAAAAGTTCTGTTTCAGATCCTGATACATCTTCGTACTGCCGGGATGTAAAGAGAATTTGGACAAGTGGGCTTCATCCATGATTTGCCTGCGGAGCTTATGGTCCCTGGGTACAACAATACGTTCGTTGAACCATAAAACCCCTTTAGGATCAACTCGGAAGCATTTATACTTCCCTTCACCTTGGGTTATCTTTTGTTTAATGATTTTGACCCCTTCATTACGCTGTTGTACTAGAACAATATCATCTCTGAGTGTGGCTTCAACTGAGATATGGTTTAAGTCACCTTGGGAAATGATCTCTAGATTGAGTTTACTCATTTCCCAACAGAGAGTTTCGTCGAATGCTTCAATGGATAGGCAAGAACAATGTGCTTTGCGACTAAGGGCATCTGCAACGACATTGGCCTTGCCCGGATGATAATGTACTTCCAAGTCATAATCCTTGATAAGTTCTAGCCAACGTCTTTGCCTCATATTTAGATCTGCCTGGGTAAAGATGTACTTGAGGCTTTTATGATCGGTATAAATATGACATTTCGTACCCATCAGATGGTGCCTCCAGATCTTTAGGGCATGAATAACTGCTGCGAGTTCGAGATCATGGGTGGGATAATTTTGTTCATGAACCCTAAGTGCTCGTGATGCATATGCAATTACTCGGTTGTCTTGCATAAGCACACAACCAAGTCCAGTTCCCGATGCATCACAGTAGATGTCAAAAGGTTTCGAGACATCTGGTTGAGCTAAGACTGGAGCTGTCGTAAGATGATTTCTGAGAAGATGAAATGCATCTTCGCATTTTTGATCCCAGAAGAATTTCACACCTTTCTTTAATAGTTCGGTCATAGGTTTGGCTATTCTGGAAAAATCAGGAATAAAACGGCGATAATAGCCAGCTAGGCCGAGAAAACTACGAATTTGATGGACGGAGGTTGGGGGTTTCCAATCCATCACTTCTTGTACTTTACTGGGATCGACGGATATTCCGTCACCAGAAATAGTATGGCCCAGGAATTTGACTGTATCTAGCCAAAATTCACATTTAGAGAATTTGGCATACAGGTGGTGGTCTCTTAATCGCTGAAGGATGACATGGAGATGTTTAGCATGATCTTCTGGAGTTTTAGAATAGATCAAGATGTCATCAATGAAGACCACGACAAACTTGTTGAGCTCTTGCATGAAAACAGAATTCATGAGGTACATGAAATAGGCTGGGGCATTAGTGAGACCAAACGACATGACAAGATACTCGTATAGACCATACCGAGTGGAGAAGGCTGTTTTTGGAACATCACTGGGCCGAATCTTAATTTGGTGGTAGCCGGAACGAAGATCTATTTTAGAAAACACCTTAGCTCCGGCTAGTTGATCAAAGAGGATATCAATGCGGGGTAAAGGGTACTTATTTTTTATAGTCACCGCATTGAGAGGGCGATAATCAACACACAGCCTTAAGCTGTTGTCTTTCTTTTTCACAAATAGGGCTGGACAACCCCATGGTGATGCACTCGGACGGATAAAGCCTTTGTCTAAGAGACCTTGGAGTTGAATTTTTAATTCAGCCAACTCATTAGGAGGCATACGATAAGGTCTCTTAGAGATAGGGGCTGTGCCAGGTTGGAGTTCTATGATGAACTCGATATCTCTGTCCGGAGGCATTCCAGGCAAATCGTCTGGAAAAACATCCGGATACTCGCAGACGACAGGGATATCTTTTAGCTTGACCCCAGATACGGCATAGGTGTAAGAATTGAACGACTTTGGTGGTGGAAGATAAAGAAGAATAGGTTCGTGCTCCAATGAACCTATTTCCACCATGCGGGAAGGGATATCTATAGATATACGGTATTGGGTCATCCAATTCATTCCTAAAAGAACATCTATTCCTTTTAAATCCAGCAATAATAAATCTGACTTTATCAGGGTATTGCCCATTTGAATTGGCACACCCCTACAGACATGATTTGAAGAGATGCTACCCCCAGGAGTTGTTATCACATATACCCCATTAACAGGACAGATTTCCAAGCCTATCTTAGTCCCCAACTTTGTATTGATAAAACTATGGGTAGCACCAGTATCAAACAGAATAGTAACGGGGTAATGGTTGATAGAAAATGTATCCGTCAGTATTGGTGCCCCTTCAGGGAGTTCGGAGAGTGTGGTAAGATTCACCCTCCCTTGTCGGACTTGCACCACTTGTCTTTTACCCTTGCCCTTGTAGTTTGGATTAGATGTTTGCCCTTGGAATGATTTCCTAGGTTGAGGGCAATCTTTAATGAAGTGGGACGGGCCTCCGCAATTGAAACAACGATTATTGTTGTTTCCTGGAGTAGCTGGCGGAAAGCTCGGCCGCAGACCTTGTTGGGGTTGTTGTTGAGTTTGGGGCAGCGGTGGTCGGTTGAATTGTGCTTGCTGGGGAGGTCGGGCTACCCATCTGCCAAGTACATTGCCTCGAGGCGGAGCTCGAGGAGTATTGCTTGGAACCAACCGATACCGTGGCGACTGTGGAGTTGCAGGCCCTGTGGGTGCTTTTCGTTTCTTTTCCGCTCTATGGGCGGCAATGCAATCTTCTTGAGTTATGGCCATGTTGACCAACTCATTGAAATTTTCGGCCTTCACCAGATTCAGCCATTCTTTGAGCTTGGTGTTTAGGCCTCGACGGAAACGATCACATTTGCGGGCATCTGTGTCCGCGTGTGATCCCGCATATTGGCACAGGTGATTGAAAACCTGTGCATATTGTGTAACTGTGCGGGTACCTTGAGTCAGATTTAAAAATTCATTGAGCTTTCGCTCAATGAGTCCTGCTGGAATATGGTGTGCCCGGAAAACAGTCCGAAATTCATCCCAAACGACCACGTGTTCGGCGGGTTGCATTGCGTGAAACTGATCCCACCAAAGACGTGCATGGCCTCGGAGTTGCTGGGCAGCAAAGAGCACTTTGTTCTCCTCTGAACATGGAGCTGACAGTAAGGCGAATTTGGACTCAATAGTTCGCAACCAAGCATCCGCATCCAGGGGCTCATCGGCCTTATGGAATAAAGGGGGTTGGGTGCTGAGAAAGTCCTGATAGTTGGCTGACAGAGGTTCACCTCGGCCTCGGGGTTGCTGCTGGAAATGGCCCATCTGAGCTTGCACAAGCTGATTTAGAAGTTCAGTCTGCCGGGCCATAACCTCGGCCAAGTTCGGAGGTGGCGGTGGTGGTTGCTGGGAACTACCAGGTTGTCCTGCCCGGAATCCTTCCGGGGTCCCTCGAGTAGCTCCAACCATCTGAAATAAGGAAAATATCTATTATCAACCATAATCTTGCTCCAATTTCAGATAATATACATTTTATCAAGCGGAAATGTAATGCATATGCTCCATTCATTCCTCTTATAACAGGCACACAGATGTCGAGCAGAATAACTAGAACTCAGGATTTGGATTACTATAAAGATACTACTATCTTACATTAGCATACTCAAAAGGTTACAAACTTGTACCTAAAAGTACATGCCACATATACAACAAGTGGCTTTATAACTAAACGTTCTACACATCACTTATGTTACATCTTATACATTTATTACATCTAAACCATCACTCTGTCAACTATGACTAAAAGTCATCAAGATTGCCCACTGATGACTGGCTTCCAGAAGAGGAATGATGGGGACTGACAACAGGATCCCCATGCTCAGAATCAAGTTCGGAGACCCCTTCAATCTCCTCGGGATCTTCCTCTTCAGCTTCAGGTGCTGCAGGTGCAACGGGAGGAATCGGGGGTTGCTGCAATTCTTCAATCTGAGCTTGAGCATCATCCACTGCAAGGATCAGATCTTGAACTTGTGCCTGTAGAAATTCAATAACAGTATCTCGCTGAGTGATTATGTGATCACTCTCGTTGATCTGATCTTCACGATGATGGATGGTCTCGTTTTGAGTAGCGATTATTCCATTCTTCTCAATTACCACTGCTTGAAGTTGGTCTGCCTGGGTGAAGTATCTGGCAGCGTCCCCGTGGAAACTTCGTGCGGCAGTAATCAGATGGCCTATCTCACGGCGTAGCAGCATGTGATAGTGGTATTGCACGCCCGTATAACGCCTCATTCCTTGCACTACTTCTTCTGGTGGACCTTCCAGCCTATGACTTTCAGGAATTGTTCCGAGGTCTCGCTCCGCTTCACCAGGATCTGTTGTGGCAAACAAACCTATAGGTTGTCCTACAACTTCCTCGGGGTGTTGACTGCAAAAAGCATAAATGGCTTCTAGGGCCGCTGCTTCAATGGCGTCCATAATTCTGTAGCCCGTCGTACTGATCTCAATAGGCTGCCATTGTGAACGGAAAGGATGCTGAGGTATACTCATCCTGACATAGGCCCTATGGATTCCGTCTTCCACATGTTCAACAGCGTCGTACTGAGGGGGTTCTGTATAATGGAAAGCCTGCAAAGATTCCCATAGCAAGCGTGGAAAACCCTCCCAGTGAAGGGCATTAGTGTGGAGATGCCCTTCCGGATCCCAGAAAACATTGGAAGGTACTGCCATCTGCGACCAGGATGCAAATGGTAAAACTTGTTATCTTGTTAGGAGAATACAAGATAAACAGATCAAGATATCCAATTCTGTTAACAGCAAAGGCTGGAAATCAGATGGAAAACTAAGATCTCATATAAGATACCCAACCTAAAACTATCCTTAGCTCTTCATTAACCCATTCCAAATACACATAACATGTCCATCATATATGAAATTCTTTTATTGAGAAAAGATGCATGCACGCGCTACTCGTCCTCACAACCAAAACAACTGCCGAATATTTCGGACTTACGTAGTTAATTTCGGTGGCATAACCATATGTCTCTCACTATATATAACTAGTCGGTAAACCCTACGCGTCCTAATAGCGTAAACGTGGTTAGTGTACCTGCAGAAAAATACACATATATATATAAATTTCTTGAACCTTTCATGGCAGCACGACATGAAAGCGTCCCCAATCATTACTGCTCACTATAGAAACAGCATCTGTACAATTACCGCCGTACAGACAACGTTAACATACGTTATCGAAACAACGTATTCACGGGGGGTACCGCAAAATGCGGGGGTATGAACAGCGATTGCCATACCCTGCGCCGAACCATATACTCCCAATATAATCAACCTAAGTTGGTATATTGGCAGCATCTCAAGTAGGCCACTGCTTGAGAAACAGCGTTCGGTTCGCATCACCGACGGGAAGGCCAAGCTCTCTCAGTTGGCTGAGGATCCTTACCTTCTTACCTCCGTACGTAGATGTCGTTACAGGAAGTAAGGTTGGATTGTGCAGGAATTTAAGTTTTGACGGAAAGTAGTGCTGCAAGTCAGAACTATCTATACATATATAGATACTATTAGCCACCTGATATTTTCCCATATAAACCCTTAGGGCTTTACGTTCTAATCACCAACCTTAACGGATCCAACGTACTTTGTAATTTCATTTGTTGGCAAACTTTTATCCAGAAAACACCTTTTAAGAGCTATTCTAGATGTAAAGATAAACCTACAGCTCTGATACCAGCTGTGGCAGAACCGCTCGAATTATTCCGGCTCAAGTGCGCTATTGATCGCCGTACAACTGCAATCGGCTTAACGCACTTCAAACGGAACAATCCTTTGGTCTGTCGGGTCTCCGCCCGATGCAACCACGGTTCAGCAGGATCAAAGTAGGTTCACCTCGCACGAAGGCGAGTTCCCATCACAGAATAGCTCATCAACTTTAATTTACAACCATATATATATACATTATTACAAGACGAGTTCAAGAGAAGTAAATTTATACAACCATGTTCAAACTGACAAGCGTAACAGCTTGTCTAAACTCACAGCGGAAGGAAAAGTTTTACGCGACTACACACGTCGCGAAAGTAAACGCCAAGCTTAGCCCAGGGCTTGGTGTCACTCCGGAGGGTCAGTGCCGGCCGGGGACGGGTCCCACTCCACGGACCAGCCAAAAGGAACGGACGTTGGCCACACAAAGTTGTCCGTGGGATTCTCAAAGGTTATACCTGAAAAGACATTAGCAAGGCTGAGTATTCTAATACTCAGCAAGGCTTACCCGGGGCTGGGTTTACTTAGCCCGTAACTAGACCCATGCAGGCTTTGTAAGGCTCTGGGTTTATTTTCAGCTGAAAAGTAACAAAGAGTATGTACTATTTTCAAGTTTTAGCTTTCAACTTCTAGTTGAGTAATTATTCTAGATTAGCACCTACACTAAGCAAGCAAGGTAGTGTTTATCATTCAACAAGATTATCTACCATTAGTTCCACTTCTTACTCAATGTGGCAGAAGGGATAAGCAGTCTCAATCCTCGTGAGAGGCGGACGATTCGAATCGGATTTAACCTTGCAAGGTAAACCTAACTCACACGCTCGGAATACCAACAGGGCGTTCCAAGCAACCGTTTCCCTCATATTCCGGGTTGTGGATCAGGGCCACCACAAGCGACTGCAGGACCGTACGCACACCCAATGTGTACAGGACATACGTCTATAGCGCGACTACAAAACCCGTATTCCTGTCTGCCTTGCAGAACGTACTCCCACACGTTGGTGCGTGTAAACATAAAATAAAAGTCGAGTGGTGGAAGCGCGTCCACTTGCCGGGCCAATCGGGTACTAGGTTTACCGCTTACCATATTTCACGGCATGTGGCTAGTACTTTCAAAAACTTAGCCACCACTACCACATGGATCGACCTTATCAACTTTTAACAAAACAGACAGGGTAAAACTTCAGGTCATGATGCAGCACATGACCCTGTCCGTCATCCTTATAGTGATTGCAGAAATGTAAACATGCAACTCCTATATCGCGCGAGTGACAGGAAATCACTCGATTTCTACCGGTCCTATTAGCGGAGCACCTATCCGATAAGGACTCGGGAGCATTACATTGGATTCTTAGGATTCATGCATCTAGGGTTTCATTACAACTCCTAGACTTAATGCAAGATATAATATAATAGACATAGATTGCAGTGCAAATAAAGTAGTGGGATATGTCCGGGGCTTGCCTTCTTGGGTGGAGGTGGGGACAGGAGAGTCAGAGACTTCCGAACTCGGGTTCGGAGCTTCAGTTAACCCTTCGACGACTTGTGCTGGATCTTCTGGAAAGCCTTGGTCTTGCCCTAAGACCAGTTCGTAATCCCCGTCGTCGAGTACCGTTGATTCTATATGAGATGCAATAAAGTAAATAAGGTGAAATTTAAATTTAGAATTTCACGTTTCAAATATTATAACTTATCCAATTAACACACAAACATGCATAGAATAAAGAGGGTTTAGATTTGAAACACTATTTATAAAGATATGGTAGAATTTTATTGTAATATAAATTAAATATTTGGATTAAATTTGAAATAAACTAAAATTTGAATTCAAAACTTTAAATAAAAGATCATAGAAATTTGATTATATATTAGCATTATAAAACATTACATTAGTGAATATTAAAAGATTCCAATTAGAGAAGATTATACATTAGGTTTATTTTAAATTGGAAAGTTTCATAATAAAAGAGGTTAAGTTTGAATTAAAATTAAGTTTGTAACCTTGCACGAAGTTACCTAGAGCTCATGAAATATTTAGATCAAACTTCATAAGTAATCAAGTATTGAATATCAAGGTTACGCATAAGTCATTTCCTAATCTTAGGTTTAACAAAGGGGATAAAAGTAAATTGTTTCACACTAAACTTTATTAACCAAAGTTATAGAATTTGAAATCTAGTTTCTAACAAAACTAGTTTTGCTATTTTAGGATTTTTCTGTGATTTGTTACAAATTTTACAAGACAGAAAAGACTCTCACATGAAATAACAAGTACCCCTTACAACCTAGTCCTAACATTTAGCATAATACCCCCTGGAAGAAAAACAATCAAAGCAATCAAGTCCAGGGGCTATGGCCGGCGGGGAGGAGGCACATGTTCGGCCAAATTCCGGCCGGGGATGTCGCCGGCGGTGAGGGGAAAAGGGAGGGGGAGCATGAGGGGGCCTTGGGCTACCTGTGGGTGGTTTCGGGGGGGCTTGGGATGGCCGGAATCGGGCCGTCCACGGAGACCCAGACCGGCGGCCGGAGGCGCACGGCGGCGAGATGATTCCGGCGAACGAAGGAGGGAGAGGGCTGGCTGGGGAGGTTCTGTAAGGCACGGGGAAGCTCACGGTGTGGTCGATTTGGGGAGGAGAAGAACGGAGGAGGGAGTTCCACGGCGACCCGAGCCTCACGGCGGCGGCAATGGAGGAGCGGCAGGCTCTGTACGCGCGCGAGGTGTCCTGGGCGGTTCTTTTATAGCCAAACGGGGTGATGGCGGGCCACTGGTGCCGTAGGGCAGAAGAGAGGGGAGGGGATAAGGCTTGCACGCGGGATTTGCGGCGGCGGCAGAAGCGGCGCCGGCGAGCAATGCTGACAGTGCGCAGGCCCGTGGCACACGGGCGGGGCGCCAGCAAAGGGGGGGGTAAAGCGGTGGCCAAGCAGCAGGCAACGCGTGGATGGGGGAGAGCAGGGGAGATGGCCGGCGGTGAGCCAGGGGCGGCGCATTACGCCGGCGGCAGAAGAGCAGGGGAGGCAGAGCAGGGGGAGCAGAGGCGCCTGAGGAAGAAAGGGGATGAACTGATTTATGGACTGATCTGTAATTTCAGAGAAAGGCAGGGGCCTTACTGTAAAGGGCTTGCAACTTTTAAACCAATGCTCAAATGAAGATGGTCCAAAAAGCAAAAGTGCATGGTTTTTCAAACTCTACAACTTCTCTTTAAGGTTCATCTGCATTTGAGCAATAGTTTTGGAGATAAGATAGACTTAGTAATAATTTCATATTTTATGTAAATCCTTAAGTAAAATTACTTTTACACATATACCCTATGGTAATTTCATACATATTTTTGAAATTTAACCACTGATATCACTTTTTGCATACAAACCCTTAAGCTTTTAAACTCTTCCCCCATTTCCATCCATTTTGCATAAAAGGACCTTTAGCTTTTAATAATTACATAAACATCACTTCTTCCATGATATTGCATACATTAAATACACATTTGCCATAGTTTAAACATACAAGCATACCAAGACTTTAATGTGTGACCAAGCTAAATACCTGAGTGTCACAGATATCCGGAGCGGAGGTCAATCTTACAGAATACCTTAGCTCCGGCTAACTGATCAAATAGAATGTCAATGCGGGGCAGAGGATACTTGTTTTTGATGGTCACCGCATTGAGGGGACGATAATCTACACATAGCCTTAAGCTATTGTCTTTCTTCTTCACGAATAGGGCTGGACAACCCCATGGTGAAGCACTTGGACGAATGAAACCCTTATCAAGAAGGTCCTGAAGTTGGACTTTTAGCTCTGCTAGCTCATTGGTTGTAGTTCTATGATAAACTCAATATCCCTATCCGGGGGTATTCCAGGCAAATCATCTGGAAAAACATCTGGGTATTCGCAAACAATAGGGATGTCCTTTAACTTAATCCCTTCTATAGCATAGGCACAAGAGATATTGCACTCCCGTTGTGGAAGATAGAGAATAGTAGGTTCATGTTTGGGTAAATCTATCTAAACGGCTCGGGAAGAAATATCTAATGATACTCGGTGCCTAGTCATCCAATCCATGCCTAGGAGGACATCCATTCCTTCTAGGTCCAATAACAGTAAATCTATTTTTATCAGATTGCTACCCAACTAAATTGGCACCTTTCTATAGATTTGATTTGATGAAATTTTACCGCCAGGAGTTGCTATCATATAGGCTCCTTTAGTAGGATAGAGATCCAAGCCTACTTTTGTTCCATATTTTGGACTGATAAAACTATGGGTTGCACCAGAATCGAAAAGTATAATCACGGGTTGATGGTTATAGAGAAAGTACCCGTTATTATTGGCGCACCCTCAGGAAGTTCGGAGAGAGTCGTGAAGTTCACCCTTCCTTGGCGGACTTGTACCACCTGCTTCTTGCCCTTGCCCTTGTTGTTCGGGTTGGTTTTTTGCCCTTGGAAAGATCTTCTGGGTTGAGGGCAATCCTTAATGAAATGGGACGGGCTGCCGCAATTGAAACAATGATAGTTGTTGTTTCCTTGATTGGATGGCGGAAAGCTCGGCCGCGGGCCTTGCTGCTGCTGTTGTTGGGGTTGTGGTGTTGGTGGTCGATTGAATCGAGCCTGCTGAGGAGGCTTGGCTACCCATCTGCCTGGTAGATTGTTTCGGAATGGGGCCCTGGTAGCAGTGTTCTAGACTAATCGATACCTTGGCTCCTGCATGTTTGAGGGTCCAGTGGGTGTCTTCCGTTTCTTTTCTGCCCGATGGGCTGAGATGCAATCCTCTTGGGTAATGGCCATATTGACTAATTTATTGAAGTTATCGGCCCTTACCAGGTTCAATCATTCTTTAAGCTTTGTGTTTAGGCCTCGACGAAAGCGATCTCGCTTACGGGAATCAGTGTCCGCATGATAACCCGCATATTAGCACAGGTGATTGAAGACCTGTGCATATTGCAGAACTGTGCGGATTCCCTGAGTCAAGGTCAGGAATTCATTGAGCTTTCACTCAATAAGTCCCTCTGGAATGTGGTGCACTCTGAAAGCGGTCCGGAATTCATCCCATGTGACAACATAACTAGCCGGCTGCATGGAGTAGTAATGGTCTCACCATATGCAGGCAGTGCCGCGAAGTTGTTGTGCCGCAAAGAGTGCCTTGTTCGTGTCTGAGCATGGTGCAGATAATAATGCGAACTTAGACTCTACAGTGCGGAGCCATGTGTCAGCGTCAAGGGGCTTGTCTGCTTTATGGAACAGTGGGGGCTGAGTGCTGAGAAAATCTTGGTAACTAGCCGATGGGGGTTCATCACGACCTCGGGACTGGTGATGAAATTGGCCCATCTGAGCCTGTAATAGCTAGTTAAGAAGGTCTGTCTATCGTGCCATGACTTTCGCTAGATTTGGCGGGCTGGTGGTGGTTGTTGGGAACCGCTAGCTTGGTTTGCCCGGAAACCTTCCGGGGTTCCACGTGTAGCTCCAACCATCTGAAACAAAGGAGTTGTCCATTATTATCAACATATTCTTGCTCCTATTTTCAGAAGATATACTGCCGCTAAACAGATATGTAAGTCATATATTCTGTTTAACCAACTCATTCAAAAGGCAAAGATGTTGAAATGAGACAACAGAACATGAGGCTTAGATTACGAGGCAGACACTGGTCGTAAGAGTTGCTGCAGTTGTAAGAGTAAACCTACAGCTCTGATACCAGCTGTGGCAGAACCGCCTGAATTATTCTGGCTCAAGTGCGCTAGTCATCGCTATACAACCGATACTAACTCAACGCACTTCAAACGGAACAACCCATTGGTCTGTCGGGTCTCCGCCCGATGCAACCACGATTCAACAGGATTGAAGCAGGTTTACCTCGCACGAAAGCGAGTTTACAATCGCACAAAAGCTCACCAACTTTAATTCACAGAATATTAAACATTATTACAAACTATTTCAAACTTAAGTATACTTATACAAATATTGTTTAGAAACCACAAGCTATACAAGCTTGTGCCAGAGTAACAGCGGAAGAAAATGAACATCGCGACTACACGTCACAAAAGTTGGCACCATGTTTCGCCCTAAGCATGGCGTCATTTCGGAGGGTCACTGCCAGCCGGGGATGGATCCCACTCCACGGACCAGCAAAATGGAATAGAGCTGGGCTATGCTGAACCATCCGTGGGGTTCTCAAGGGTCATGCCTAAAAAATAGACTAGCAAGACTGAGTATACTAATACTCAGCAAGACTTAACCGGAATCGGGTATACTTAGCCCATAACTAGACCATGGAGGATTTGAGAGGCTCTGGTTTTTGTTTTGCTAAAAAGCAACAAAGAGTATGATCTACTTTCATGTTTTAGCTTTTAGATTCTAGTTTCATTAACCATTCTAGGTAAGCACCTATTCTAAGCAAGCAAGGTAGAGATTAGCATCCATCAAGATTGTTCCAACAATAGTTATTGTTCTTACTCTATGTGGCAGAAGGAATAAGCAATCTCAATCTACACGAGAAACGGATGATTCTGAATCGAATTTCCAAACCTTGCAAGGGTAAACCTAACTCACACGCTTGGAATATCCAAAAGATCATTCCGAAGCAACCGTTTGCCTTTCCTTCTGACTCGTGGATCAGGGCCACCACAAGCGACTGTAGGACCATACGCACACCAATGTGCAGGACATACATTTGTAGCGCGACTACATGACCGTACTCCTGTCCGCTACGCGGAACGTACTCTCGCACGTCGGTGCGTGTGAAAAACCAAATTACGAGTGGTGGGAGGTATGTCCACTCCTCGGGCTGATTGGTTACTAGGCTTACCGCTTTCCATATTTCACGGCATGTGGCTAGTACTTTCAAACGCTTAACCACCACTACCACACATTGCGACCTTATCAACTTTTATTGACACAGATGGGGTAACCCCTCATGTCATGATACTATACATGACCCCGTCCATTATCCTTATAGTGACTGCAAAATAGTAAACATTCAACTCCTATATCGCGCGAGTGACAGGAAATCACCCGACTTCTGCTAGTCCTATTAGCAGAGCATCTATTCGATACGAACCCAGGCACAATACATAGGTTCCTAGTATTCATGCATCTAGGGTTCCATTTCAACTCCTAGACTTAATGCAAGATATAATATATAAGCATAAAATTGTATAAATGGAGTAATTTGAAATACTAGGTTATGCATCGGACTTGCCTTCTTGAGCGGGACTAGGGGCAGGGATGTCAAGGTCTTCCGATTTTGGTTCGGAGCTTTAGTTAAAGTCTCGACGACGTTCGCAGGATCTTTGGAAATCCTTTGCTCGGTTTCTGGGACTAGCTCGTAGTCTCCATCGTCGAGTGTCGCTAACTCTACATGATATGCAATAATTTGACTTAGATGGTTCTTGAGTTAAGAGTTTTATTTCACGATAAAGTTGCAATCTAATAAATAAATTCACACAAGTTCATAAAGCAAGAGGTTTAAATATAAACCTACTATTGGTATCTTAATTCAATTAGTGGAATTAATTCAATTAAGTTAACAGGTTTGATTTTTATTTTGAAATTCACAAAGTCTATGGCCTTGAATTTTTGTGGATAAGTTTATTCCTTGTGGATGAGCTTAGTATGAATTTTTTACAATTTTCTGAAAATAGAAACTAAAATGTTTGAATTAAGTTCAAATTTCAAGTTTAAATGCAAACCTTTAGCAAAACAGTGTGGTAAATTCCTAAAATATTTACTATGAACTACTTTACAGCAGAACATCACATGGTAAAAAGATCTAGGCATGAAAACCTTAGTAACATGCTTGAATAAATTTAGACTATTTCTAGCTTGATTTGCATCAGTTTAAACTAATTCAAACTAGGGTTCAGTACTATAAGTGAATTTTTGACACAAGATCACTTATACCCTAATCAAGCTACTCACCAAAATTCACAGGAAATAAAGTTAACATGCAAAAGTTATACTCAAGATACCCTTTTGCTAAACTTTAAAATAACTCTAAAACTATTTGGTTTCAAACTGAACTCTACTAACAAAAGTTGTAGAGCTAGATTTCAGGGGTACAACAAAACTAGTTTGGAAATTTTTGGATTTTTCTACAATTTCCTATGAATTTTACAAGTTGGCTGATTTGAATGGGGGGTACTGATTCAAATCCTTGCAATTGGGTCCTTGGCTGGGTTACACAGGAAAACCGATCGGTGCCGATCAAATTCCGGCGAGGGGGCTCACCGACGGCGAGGGGCAAGTGAGGGGAAAGGTTCAGGGGCTCACGGCGATCACGGGGGTGGCCGGTGTTAGGGAAGAGAGGGGCCGAGGAGGCGGTTCGACGGCGAACACAGACGGGCGGCGGAGCTCCGAGGGACGACGGCGGCGTTCTGGTGGCCGGAGGGCAGGAGAGCGGCGGGGAAGTGACTAGACAACTTCTACGCGATGATGTGATGCTAGTGGTGTGCTTGGCCGGGGCTAGGAGGCAGTGGATCGCCGGGACGACGGCGAGGCCGAGCGGCGGCGGGAGCTCGAGCTCACCGGCGCTGTGGTTCAGGTGATCTAGCACGGGAGAACAAAATTGGGCGGGCTTGTGAGCTTCAGTGGGTTACTGTGGTGCTGCTGGAGCACTAGATCGGGGATGGGAGGTGGCAGCGGTGGTTGTCGACGGCGAGCAGGAGCTGCGGCGGAGGTCCGGCGAGGTGGAGAGCTTGGGAAAGAGAGAGGTGAGAAAAATGGGTGTGTGCAAGTGCAAGAGCAAGTTCACGAGGAGCTCCAAGACGTGCTCGGGGTCCAGAAGAAGGCATGGTCATGTGGGAGCAGCTGCTGGCGACCGGCGGGGTGCGTGGCGGCTCGGGCCGCGGCGGCGCGACGTGGAGGGGCGAGGATAGGGCCAACGTGGGGTAGGGAACGGCGCGGGCGCTAGGGAGGCACGTGGCACAGAGGAGAGCGGCATGGGGAAGCAGGTGCGTGGCACATGGCCGGCGAAGGCGGCGGGGTTCACGGGCGCGAGCAGAGCAGAGGAGGGGTTGCTGGAGGTTGAAGACAGGGGCTATTCTGTGATTCTGCAAAAATACAAGGGCTCCACTGTAAAGCTGAGTTAACTTTCAAACCATAGCTCAAATGAAAATGTGCCCAAAATCAAAAGTGTAGAGTTCAACAAGATCCACAACTTTGCTTTAAGGTTCAATTGCAAAAGAGCTAAGGATTTGAATATACTTTAAAACTTAGCGAAGTTTTAAACTTTAATTAAATCCTATTTAAAATCTACACTACACTTGGGTCCTTTGGGTAGTTTCACCTTTATTTGCGGTTTAAAAGTAAGTTCTTGACTTTTGCAAAACAACCTTCATATATTTTGATTTTACCTCCCATTGTCACCCATTTAACACTAAAGGACCTAAATTTTTCAGAATTATATAAAAATATCCTTTTCCCTTAGCATTTAAATTTTAGCACACATACATAAAATCAAGCATACACACTTTATACTAGAATTTAGTGTGTCTTCACCCTAAATGGCCAATTCTATTTTAGAAAAGGACAGGAGCCTAAACAGAAGAAAATGGATCTATTCGTGAATACTTTTGAAAAGCCATGGACTACGAGTTGATTTCGATAGAATTCAGGGGCTAAAGTGCAACATTCCCTAGGATTGACTGGTATCGGTTATTTGACTGCGGTCTAGATCTAATCTAGACCGTCGGATCTGGATCTGACGGTTGAGAAGCGGCTGGCGCTGCGGGGCGGCAGCACTGGACGCCAGCGGCGATGTCTCGCGGCGGCGGGCGGCGTCGAGCTCGCCAGAGAATCACGTTTACGTGATTCTAGCTACAGATTCAACTCGGGTTTGGCTTGGGAGAAAGCGAGCAAGGAGTGAAACGCGTCAACGGGCTTAAGAGGAAGCACCGATTGCCAGGGAAGGCGGGCGACGGCGAGGTGCAGTGGCGAAGCTCCAGCGAGCAATCGTGCGCGTGGGAGGATGGGAAATAGAGGGGAAAAAGGAGCGGCGAGGACCCTCACCCCAAGGCGGAGCTCCAACTGCAGCATGCAGCAGCAGTGGGACGGCGAGGCAGCGGCTGCGACGGTGACCGAAACGCGACGGCAATGGCGAGAGGCGGCGGCTGCGGATTTGACGGGTTCTAGGGCACTGGGCTGTGACATTCAGTTACTTAGGATTAAAACACTAAAATCTAGTATAAGTTTGTGTGTTTGATCCTTGGTATGTGTGTTTAGAAACTTTAATGCAAAGGCAAAAGGATCTTTTTGTAATTCTGAAAAATTTAGGTCCTTTGGTGCAAAATGTGTGAGAATGGTAGGTAAAATCAAATTATGTAAAGGGTTGTTTTGCAAGAAACAAGTACTTACTTTTAAACCACAAATAGAAGTGAAACTACCCTAATGATTCCATTGGAGTGTAGAATTTAAATAGGTTTTCTCTAAAGTTTAAACTTTTGCCAAGTTTTAAATTAGATCCAAATTCTTAACTCTTTTGAAACTAAACCTTAAAAAAAAGTTTTAGATCTTGCTAAGCTCTACACTTTTGCTTTTGGGCCCATTTTCATTTGAGCTATGGTTTGAAAGTTAACCGAGCTTTACAGTGGAGTCCCTACCTTTTTGCAAAATCACAGATCAGTCCTTGTCTTCAACCTCCAGCCCCTCCTCTCTCTGTTCTTCTCTGCGCCCGACCCCACCACCCTCGCCGGCCATTTTCCCGAGCCCAGCTGCCCTGCGCCGCTCTTCCCCGCGCCACGTGCCTCTCCTGCACCGCGCCCGCCGCTTTCCGGTGTCGCGCCGCCACCGCCCAAGCGTGCCACGCACCCCGCCGGTTGCCGGCAGCTATTCCCGCATGCCCGTTCCCTCTTCTGGACCTAAAGCACGTCCTTGAGCTCCCTGTGAACTCACTCTTGCCTTCACACACTCACATTTCCACTGCCTTTCTTCTTTCCGAGCGCTACGCCTCGCCGGAGCTCCGCCGCAGCTCCTGCTCGCTGTCGTCAGCCACCTCTGCCGCTTCCCACCCACGATCCAGTGCTCCAGTAGCACCACCGCAACCAACTGAAGCTCACAGACCCATCCAATTCCACTTTCCCGCACTCCAGCAGCTCGGACCACAGCGCCTGTGAGCTCCAGCTCCGCCGCCGCTCGGTCCCACCGTCGTCCCTCGGAGCGCCGCCACCTGCCCCTGTTCACCGCCGATTCACCGCCTCGGCCCCTCTCATCCCCAGCACCAGCCACCCCCGTGACCGCCGTGAGCTCCTGAACCTTTTCCCCCACTTTCCCCTCGCCGCTGGTGAGCCCCCTCACCAGAATTTGGTCACCGTCGATCGGTCTCTCTGTGTAGCCCGGCCAAGGATCCAATTGCAAAGCTTCAAATCTTTCTAGGGGCCTTCATGTGGAAAATCAGAACCCCCCATTTCAAATCAGCCAACTTTGAAAACCATAGGAAATTGTACAAAAATCCAAAAATTGTCAAACCAGTTTTGTTGTACTCTAGAATTCTAGCTCTACAACTTTTGTTACTGGAGCTCAGTTTGAAACTAAATCTTTTTAGAGTTATTTTAAAGTTTAACAAAAGGGTATCTTGAGTATAACTTTTGCATGCTAGCTCTATTGCTTGTGATTTTTGGTGTGTAGCCTGCTTAGAGTATAAGTGAGCTTGTGTGCAAGTCTCACTTGTACTACTGAACCCTAGCTTGAATTAATTTAAACTTATGCAAATCAAGCTTGAAATGGTTTAAATTTATTCAAGCATGTTACTAAGGTTTTCATGCTTAGATCTTTTTACCCTGTGATGTTCTGTAATTAAGTAGTTCATAGTAAATCTTTCAAGAATTTATAGCACTGCTTTGTCTAAGGTTTGAATTTAAACTTCAAATTTGAACCTAATTCAAATGCTTTAGTTTCTATTTTCAGAAAATTATGAAAAATTCATAGTAAGCTAATTTGTTAAAAGTAAGCTTACCCACAAAAATTCAAGGCCATAAACTTTGTGAATTTCAAAATAAAAATCAACCTTGTTAACCTAATTCAATTAATCCCATTAATTATGATAATTGAATCAAAATACAAATAGTAGGTTTGAATTCAAATTTCTTGTTTTATGAAATTGAGACTATCAATTTGTTAGATTGCAACTTTATCGTGAAGTAAAAATTCTTAACTCAAGAACCAACTAATTCAAATCATTGCATATCATGTAGAGTCAGCAATACTCGACGACGGAGTCTACGAACTAGTCTTGGAACCCGAGCAAGGGTTTTCTGAATACCAAGCCAACGTCGCCGAGGATTTAACTGAAGCCCTGAACCAAGTTCGGAAGTCTTTGACATCCCTGACCCCAGCCGCGCTCAAGAAGGCAAGTCCCGGTGCATAACCCAGTATTTCAAATTATTGCACTTATAAAGTTATATATATCTATATTGTGCATTAAAGTCTAGGAGTTATAATGAAACCCTAGATGCATGAATCCTAGGGACCCTGGTAATATTCCTGAGTCTTTATCGAATAGATGCTTTGCTAATAGGACCGGCAGAAGTCGAGTGATTTCCTATCACTCGCGCGATATAGGAATTGAATGTTTACTACTCTGCAATCACTATAAGGATGATGGACGGGGTCATGTGCAGTATCATGACTTGGAAGGTTACCCCGTCTGTGTTGATAAAAGTTGATAAGGTCGCAGTGTGTGGTAGCTGTCGTTAAGCATTTGAAAGTACCAGCCACATGCCGTGAAATATGGAAAGCGGTAAGCCTAGTAACCAATCGGCCCGAGGAGTGGACATACCTCCCACCACTCGTAATTTAGTTTTTCGCACACGCACCGACGTGCGGGAATAAGTTCCGCACAGCGGACAGGAGTACGGTCATGTAGTCACATTACAGATGTACGTCCTGCACATTGGATGTGCGTATGGTCCTACAGTCGCTTGTGGTGGCCCTGATCCACGAGTCCGAATGAAAGGCAAATGGTTGCTTCGGAATGATCATTGGATGTTCCAAGCGTGTGAGTTAGGTTTACCCTTGCAAGGTTATGAGTCTTGCTGAGTATTAGCATACTCAGTCTTGCTAGTCTGTTTTTCAGGTATGGCCTGTGAGAACCAAACGGATAGTCCAGCCTGGCCATTCTCTATTCCGTTTGGCTGGTCCGTGGAGTGGGATCCGTCCCCGGCTGGCAATGACCCTCCGGAATGACGCCATGTTTAGGGCGGAGCATGGTGCCAACTTTTGCGACGTGTAGTCACGATGTTAATAACTTTCTTCCACTGTGACTCTGAACAAGCTTTTTTAGCTTGTTGTGTTAGAACAATGTTTGTATAAGTTACTTTAAATTTCAAAACAGCACCTGGCGGGAGGAAAGGTCATGAGAGCTTTCGTCGACTAGTTCAGTCGACCCCTCCGCCACCGCAGCCAATGGCCTGCCCTCTTGGAAGGGCAATGGCTCGAGGTGAGCCACAAGCTGGCCCTCTGCCTCAGGTAGATCGGAGAGCATCATGCCCCTCCAATGCACAATGCGCCCCTTCAGCAAAGAGGTAATCACCAAACCACCGGAACCAGAACAACCCGAAGCCCCCCGACACGCGGTGGCTTCAGGCTTTCCGTCTTGGAGCAGCAAGTCCAGATCCTTCTCTAACATGGAGAGGGACCCAGATGTGTTGGCCTCCTGAAGATCAGTGGCCGGTTTGCATGAGCCGAGTTGAGTTCGACCATGCGAATCCCTAGATTGGAACAAGTCCGAACCAGGGGAAGTTGTCGCAACATCAAAAGAAGTCGAGCTTGGAGCAGACTCCATCTCGACCTGTGCTGCGGAAGTATGGAGCGGCAAGTTGTCGAGCTTGTCGACGAACTTGTCGAGGCCGCTGCGAGGATCCGCAGCGAGGGTCTTTGGCTTCATGTCGACGAGGAATCGCCGAAAATTATCCGCACCATCTACGATGCAGACCCACGAGCCAAAAACGAACATCGTACCCTGAGAGGGAGCTGACCTGATGAAATTAAAAGATGCCATCGAGCTCGCCGGTGGATCTTCGACGCGCCCCCCTACCTGGCGTGCCAGCTGTCGGTGTTTAACCGGCTGCCCACTGAGGGGTATACCCAAGGCGGTAAGTTTTGTGTGAGGAGACGCCGAGATCAGGAACTCGAAGGTGCAAGGAACACAAGACTTTTAGACAGGTTCGGGCCGCACGGAGCGTAACACCCTACGTCCTGTATGGTGGTTTGTATTCCCTTTGGTGTAGAATGACCTAATGATCTTCTATTTTGAGGGGGGTCCCTGACCTCCCTTATATATCCGAGATGTCAGAGTTACAAAGATGCTAACCAACCTCCGTCGAGGGATCATACCAGAGCATATCTCGAGTAGATCCTCTCCGTGTTGGTTAGCTCTATCTCCTATTTAAACGGGATAAATGAGAGATAAAGAAAATGAATAAGAGATAAGACGGGCTTAATCTCTTAAACCCGTAATGTGCCCAGCTCGGTGGCCCCGGTTTGACAGTTTTGTAATAATGTTTAATTATCCTGTGGACTAAAAGTTTGTGAGATGTTGTGTGATTGTAAACTCACCTTCGTGTGAGGTAAACCTACCTCGTTCCTGTTGAACCGTGGTTGTATCGAGCGGAGACCTGACAGACCAATGGGTTGTTCTGTTTGAAGTGCGTTGAGTTAGTATCGGCTGTGTAGCGATGACTAGCGCACTTGAGCCGGAATAATTCAAGCAGATTGGCTCTGCCACATGGGTGGCGTTTTATAGGCAGCCGCGGCCTTAGCGTACGGGCCCGGGGTTACGTGCGGTGGGGGAAAGCCTGTAGCAGCTGAAGGTGAAGAAGAAGAACCGGAGGAAATCGAAGGAGTTTCTGATCTCGACTCCGAGCACGGAAACCCAGAGCCTAACCCTCAGCCAGACCACTCCTCTTCCGGCAGCCAGTCCTCCGTAGGCGACCTCGACGATTTCTAGTCCATCCAAATCGTCGATCTCTCATATGTAACTAGTGTAGAATGTTGTGACATAAGTAGTGAGTAGTTGCCTGGACCCAGGGCCATTTGTTGTTATATAAAGGGCATGTGTACGTATAGCTTGACCCGTAGCAATTGGACTACCCTAATGTAATATGTTAAGGACAACCAGTGTCTGCCTTGTAATCTAAGCCTTGTGTTCCGTTGCTTTGTTTCAATATCCTTGCCCCTAGAATGAGTTGGTTAAATAGAATATGTGAATTACGTATCTATTTAGCAGTGGTATATCTTCTGAAAATGGGAGCAAGAATATGTTGTTGATAATGGACATCTCCTTTGTTTCAGATGGTTGGAGCCACACGTGGAACCCCAGAAGGTTTCCGGCCAAACCAAGCTAGCAGTTCCCAACAACCGCCACCAGCACCGCTAAATCTAGGGGAAATCATGGCACGACAGACGGAACTCCTTAACCAGCTAGTACAGACCCAGATGAACCAGTCTCATCACCCATCCCGAGGCCGTGATGAACATCCATCGGCTGGTTACCAAGACTTTCTCAGCACACAGCCCCCATTGTTTCATAAAACAGACGAGCCCCTCAATGCTGACGCATGGCTCTGCACTATAGAGTCTAAGCTCGCATTGTTATCTGCACCATGCTCAGACGCGAACAAGGCACTCTTCGCGGCTCAACAACTTCATGGCACTGCCTGCATATGGTGGGACCATTACTACGCTATGCAATCGGCTGACCATGTTGTCACATGGGACGAATTTCGGACCGCTTTCAGAGCACACCACATTCCAGAGGGACTCATTGAGCGAAAGCTCAATGAATTTTTGACTTTGACTCAGGGAACCCACACTGTCATGCAATATGCACAGGCTTTCAATCACCTGTGCCAGTATGCGGGCTATCATGCGGACACTGACGCCCGTAAACGGGATCGCTTCCATCGAGGCTTAAACACAAAGCTTAAGGAACGGCTGAACCTGGTAAGGGCCAACAATTTCAATGAGTTGGTCAATATGGCCATTACTCAAGAGGATTGCATCTCAGCCCACCGAGCAGAAAAGAAACGGAAGACACCCACGGGACCCTCAAATGCGCAACCGCCAAGGTATCAGTTGGTCCAGAACACCGCTACCCGAGCCCCGTTCTGAAACAATCTACCAGGCAGATGGGTAGCCAGGCCTCCCCAGCAAGCTCGATTCAATCGGCCGCCGACACCACAACCCCAACAGCAACAGCAGCAAGGCCCGAGGCCGAGCTTTCTGTCGTCCAATCAAGGAAACAACAAAAATTGTTGTTTCAACTGCGGCAGCTCGTCCCATTTCATCCGACATTGTCCTCAACCCAGGAAATCTATCCAAGGGCAAACATCCAGCCCGAACAATAAGGGCAAAGGCAAGAAGCAGGTGGTACAAGTCCGCCAGGGGAGGGTGAACTTCACAACTCTCTCCGAACTTCCCGAGGGTGTGCCAATAATGACGGGTACTTTCTCTATAAACCATCAACCCGTGATTATACTTTTTGATTCTGGTGCAACCCATAGTTTTATCAGTCCCAAATATGGAACAAAAGTAGGCCTGGATTTCTACTTTACTAAAGGAGCCTATATGATAGCAACTCCTGGCGGTAAAATTTCCTCAAACCAAGTTTCTAGAAGTGTGCCAATTTAGTTGGGTAGAAATCTAGTAAAAATAGATTTACTGTTATTGGACCTAAAAGGAATGGATATCCTCCTAGGCATGGATTGGATGACTAGACACTGGGTGTCATTAGATATCTTTTCCCGAGCCGTGGAGATAGATTCACCCGATCATGAAACTACTATTCTCTATCTTCGACAACGGGAGTGCAACAACTCTTGTGCCTATGCTGTAGAAGGGATCAAGTTAAAGGACATCCCTATTGTTTGCGAATACCTAGATGTTTTTCCAGATGATTTGTTTGGAATGCTCCCGGATAGGGATATTGAGTTTGTTATAGAACTACAACCCAGCACAGCCCCCATCTCTAAGAGGCCCTATCATATGCCACCCAATGAGCTGGCAGAGTTAAAAATCCAACTCCAGGACCTTCTTGATAAGGGTTTCATTCGTCCGAGTGCTTCACCATGGGGTTGTCCATCCCTGTTCGTGAAAAAGAGGGACAATAGCCTAAGGTTATGTCTAGATTATCGTCCCCTCAATGCGGTAACCATCAAAAACAAGTATCCTTTGCCCCGCATTGACATTCTGTTCGATCAGTTAGCCGGAGCCCGGGTATTCTCTAAGATTGACCTCCGCTCCGAATATCACAAATCAAGATCAGAGCGAGTGACATTCCAAAAACAGCCTTTTCCACTAGATATGGACTCTATGAATATCTGATCATGTCATTTGGTCTGACCAATGCACCAGCATACTTCATGTATCTCATGAACTGTCTTCATGCAAGAGCTTGACAAATTCATAGTGGTCTTCATTGATGACATTCTGATCTATTCTAAAAATCCGGAAGATCATGCGAAACATCTCCATGTTGTTCTTCAAAGATTGAGAGATCACCACTTGTATGCCAAATTCTCCAAATGTGAATTTTGGCTGGAAACCGTTAAATTTCTAGGACATACCATCTCCAGTGATGGTATATCCATTGATGATGGACTGGAAACCTCCTACGTCAGTCCATCAGATCTGCAGTTTTCTTGGTCTAGCTGGCTATTATAATCGTTTTATTCCTGACTTCTCAAGAATAGCCAAACCTATGACCGAACTGCTAAAGAAAGGAGTTAAATTCTCCTGGGATCAGAAATGTGAAGACGCATTCCACACCCTCACAGCACATCTCACTACTGCCCCAGTTTTGGCTCAACCGGATGTTTCCAAACCTTTTGACATCTATTGTGATGCTTCGGGAATCGGACTTGGTTGTGTGCTTATGCAAGACAACCGAGTGATTGCTTATGCATCGCGAGCACTCAGGACTCATGAATAGAACTATCCTACTCATGATCTTGAACTCGCAGCTGTCATCCATGCACTTAAAATTGTGAGACATCATTTGATGGGTACAAAGTGCCATATCTATATTGACCATAAAAGCCTCAAATACATCTTCACGCAAGTAGATCTAAATATGAGGTAAAGACGCTGGCTAGAGCTTATCAAGGATTATGATCTAGAAGTACACTATCATCCAAGCAAGGCCAACGTCGTTGCGGATGCACTTAGCCGCAAGGCACATTGCTCTTGCTTGTTAGTAGAGGCTTTCAATGAGACTCTTTATTGGGAGATGAGGAAGCTCAATCTAGAGATTATTTCTCAAGGTAGCTTGAACCATCTCTCAGTTGAAATTATGCTTAGGGATAACATCGTTCTGGCGCAACAGCATGACAAAGGGGTCAGAATCATCAAACAGAAGTTAGCACAAGGAGAAGAAAAATATAAGTGCTTTCGAGTAGATCACGAATGGGTTCTATGGTTCAATGAATGTATCGTTGTTCCCAAGGACCATAAACTTCGTAAGCAGATATTGGACAAGGCCCATCTATCCAAATTCTCTATGCACCTTGGCAATACTAAGATGTACCAAGATTTGAAACAGAATTTTTGGTGGACTCGTATGAAGCGAGAAATTGCGAAGGATGTCTCGGAGTGTGATATTTGCCAAAGAGTTAAGGCCAGTCATCTAAAAATTGCTAGTATTCTTCAACCTTTACCCATTCTCTCTTGGAAGTGGGAGGATATCAGTATGGATTTCATAGTTGGCTTACCCAACACCTCCCAAAGGCATGACTCTATTTGGGTAATCGTTGATCGATTAACCAAGACTGCCCATTTTCTTCCCGTGCATACTACTTACAACGCCAAAAAGTATGCTGAGATCTATCTAGATCAAACCGTTCGTCTTCATGGAGTACCTAAGATGATCATTTCTGATCATGGAGCACAATTCATCACTCGATTCTGGGAGCAACTTCAATATGCTCTTGGAACTAAGTTAATCCAAAGCTTCGCATATCATCCTCAAACAGACGGGCAAACGGAAAGGATAAATCAGATTCTAGAAGATATGCTTAGAGCCTGCGTACTTCAGTACGACAAGAATTGGGACAAATGCTTGTCACTGGCAGAATTTTCTTACAACAATAGTTATCAAACAAGTCTTAAGATGGCTCCGTTCAAAGCATTATACGGTCGCTGATGCCGAACTCCTTTGAGTTGGTCACAAACTAGCGAGCGTAAAATCTTTGGACCCGGCCTTGTCACTGAAACAGAGGAAAAGGTGAAGACTATTCAGAATAATCTAAATGCAGCCCAATCCCGGCATTATACGGTCGCCGATGCCGAACTCCTTTGAGTTGGTCACAAACTGGCGAGCGTAAAATCTTTGGACCCGGCCTTGTCACTGAAGCAGAGGAAAAGGTGAAGACTATTCAGAATAATCTAAATGCAGCCCAATCCCGATAGAAAAGCTACGCTGACATACGAAGAAGACCGTTACAGTTCCATATTGGAGACTTCGTATATCTTCGAGTATCTCCTACTCGAAGTATTCAACGGTTCGGCTTAAAAGGAAAACTTGCCCCTAGATATGTCGCACCCTTTAAGATTATAGAAGTCTGTGGACCCGTAACTTATCATCTTCAACTTCCTCCTCAACTAGCGGCCATTCATGATATCTTTCATGTATCTCAACTTAGGAAATGCATCAAAATTTGCACCGAGATCATCGATGCCCAATCTAGTGAAATCCAACCGGATCTATCTTATACCGAGCATCCGATCAAAGTACTAGACACCAAAGAGAGAAGTACTAGAAGAGAAACCATCAGGATGTTCAAAATTCATGGGATCATCATACTGAAGAAGAAGCGACTTGGAAAACCGAGTCATACCTTCAGCGAAACTTTCCAGACTTCCTTCAAACCAACTCCCAAATCTGATCGTCCAATTCCATCCCGTTCCGGAATCTCGGGACGAGATTCTTTTTAGGGGGAAAGGCTGTGACATTCAGGTACTTAGGATTAAAACACTAAATTCTAGTATATGTTTTTGTGTTTGATACTTGGTATGTGTGTTTAGAAACTTTAATGCAAAGGCAAAAGGATCTTTTTGTAATTCTGAAAAATTTAGGTCCTTTGGTGCAAAATGTGTGAGAGTGGTAGGTAAAATCAAATTATGTAAAGGGTTGTTTTACAATAAACAAGTACTTACTTTTAAACCACAAATAGAAGTGAAACTACCCTAAGGATTCCATTGGAGTGTAGAATTTAAATAGGTTTTCTCTGAAGTTTAAACTTTTGCCAAGTTTTAAATTAGATCCAAATTCTTAACTCTTTTGAAACTTAACCTTAAAGCAAAGTTGTAGATCTTGCTAAGCTCTACACTTTTACTTTTCGGCACATTTTCATTTGAGCTATGGTTTGAAAGTTAACCTGGCTTTATAGTGGAGTCCCTGCCTTTTTGGAAAATCGCAGATCAGTCCTTGTCTTCAACCTCCAGCCCCTCCTCTCTCTGTTCTTCTCTATGCCCGACCCCGCCGCCCTCGCCGGCCAATTTCCCGAGCCCAGCTGCCCCGCGCCGCTCTTCCCTGCGCCACGTGCCTCTCCTTCACCGCGCCCGCTGCTTTCCGGCCTCTGCTGGCCCTCCCCTCGCCCCTCCACGTCGCACCGCCGCCGCCCGAGCATGCCACGCACCCCGCCAGTTGCCGGCAGCTGTTCCCGCATGCCCGTGCCCTCTTCTGGACCTAAAGCACGTCCCTGAGCTCCCTGTGAACTCACTCTTGCCTTCACGCACTCACATTTCCACTGCCTTTCTTCTTCCCGAGCGCTACGCCTCGCTGGAGCTCCGCTGCAGCTCTTGCTCGATGTCATCAGCCACCTCTGCCGCTTCCCACCCGCGATCCAGTGCTCCAATAGCACCACCGCAACCCACTGAAGCTCACAGACCCATCCAATTCCACTTTCCCGCACTCCAGCAGCTCGGACCACAGCGCCGATGAGCTCCAGCTCCGCTGCCGCTCGGTCCCACCGTTGTCCCTCGGAGCCCCGCCACCTGCCCCTGTTCACCGTCGATTCACTGCCTCGGTCCCTCTCTTCCCCAACACCAGCCACCCCCGTGACCGTCGTGAGCTCCTGAACCTTTTCCCCCACTTTCCCCTTGCGCCGGTGAGCCCCCTCGCTAGAATTTGGTCGCCGTCGATCGGTCTCTCTGTGTAGCCCGGCCAAGGACCCAATTGCAAAGCTTCAAATCTTTCTAGGGGCCTTTATGTGGAAAATTAGAACCCCCCATTTCAAATCAGCCAACTTTAAAAATCAATAGGAAATTGTAGAAAAATCCAAAAATTGTCAAACTTGTTTTGTTGTACTCTAGAAGTCCAGCTCTACAACTTTTGTTACTGGAGCTCAGTTTGAAACAAAATATTTTTAGAGTTATTTTAAAGTTTAACAAAAGGGTATATTGAGTATAACTTTTGCATGCTAGCTCTATTGCTTATGATTTTTGGTGTGTAGCCTGCTTAGAGTATAAGTGAGCTTGTGTGCAAGTCTCACTTGTACTACTAAACCCTAGCTTGAATTAATTTAAACTTATGCAAATCAAGCTTGAAATAGTTTAAATTTATTCAAGCATGTTACTAAGGTTTTCATGCTTAGATCTTTTTACCCTGTGATGTTTTGTAACTATGTAGTTTATAGTAAATCTTTCAAGAATTTATAGCACTGCTTTGTCTAAGGTTTGAATTTAAACTTGAAATTTGAACCTAATTCAAATGCTTTAGTTTCTATTTTCAGAAAATTATGAAAAATTCATAGTAAGCTAATTTGTTAAAAGTAAGCTTACCCACAAAAATTCAAGGCCATAGCCTTTGTGAATTTCAAAATAAAAATGAACCTTGTTAACCTAATTCAATTAATCCCATTAATTATGATAATTGAATCAAAATACAAATAGTAGGTTTGAATTCAAATTTCTTGTTTTATGAAATTGAGTCTATCAATTTGTTAGATTGCAACTTTATCGTGAAGTAAAAATTCTTAACTCAAGAACCAACTAATTCAAATCATTGCATATCATGTAGAGTCAGCAGTACTCGACGACGGAGTCTACGAACTAGTCCTGGAACCCGAGCAAGGGTTTTCTGAATACCAAGCCAACGTCACCGAGGATTTAACTGAAGCCTTGAACCAAGGTTCGGAAGTCTTCGACATCCCTGACCCCAACCGCGCTCAAGAAGGCAAGCCCCGGTGCATAACCCAGTATTTCAAATTATTGCACTTATAAAGTTATATATATCTATATTGTGCATTAAAGTCTAGAAGTTATAATGAAACCCTTGATGCATGAATCCTAGTGACCTTGGTAATATTCCTAAGTCTTTATCGAATAGATGCTTTGCTAATTGGACCGGCAGAAGTCGAGTGATTTCCTGTCACTCGCCCGATATAGGAATTGAGTGTTTACTACTCTGCAATCACTATAAGGATGATGGACAGGGTCATGTGCAGTATCATGACTTGGAAGGATACCCCGTCTGTGTTGATTAAAGTTGATAAGGTCGCAGCGTGTGGTAGCTGTGGTTAAGCATTTGAAAGTACCAGCCACATGCTGCGAAATTTGGAAAGCGGTAAGCCTAGTAACCAATCGGCCCGAGGAGTGGACATACCTCCCAGCACTCGTAATTTGTTTTTTTGCACATGCACCGACGTGCGGGAATACGTTCCGCACAGCGGACAGGAGTACGGTCATGTAGTCGCGCTATAGACGTACGTCCTGCACATTGGATGTGCGTATGGTCCTACAGTCGCTTGTGGTGGCCCTGATCCACGAGTCGGAATGAAAGGCAAACGGTTGCTTCGGAATGATCATTGGATGTTCCAAGCGTGTGAGTTAGGTTTACCCTTGCAAGGTTATGAAACTGGATTCAGAATCATCTGTTTCTCGCAGAGATTGAGACTGCTTATTCCTTCTGCCACATAGAGTAAGAACAATAACTATTGTTGGAACAATCTTGATGAATGTTAATCTTTACCTTGCTTGTTTAGAATAGACGCTTACCTAGAATGCTTAATGAAACTAGAATTTGAAAGCTAAAACATGAAAGTTAGATCATACTCTTTGTTGCTTTTCAGCAAAAAGACAAGTAGAACCTCTCAATCCTCCATGGTCTAGCTTCGGGCTATGTATTCTCGATCGCGGTTAAGTCTTGCTGAGTATTAGCATACTCAGTCTTGCTAGTCTATTTTTCAGGTATGGCCTGTGAGAACCAAATGGATAGTCTAGCCTGGCCATTCTCTATTCCATTTGGCTGGTCCGTGGAGTGGGATCCGTCCCCGGCTGGCAATGACCCTCCAGAATGACGCCATGTTTAGGGCAGAGCATGGTGCCAACTTTTGCAACGTGTAGTCGCGATGTTAATAACTTTCTTCCGTTGTGACTCTGAACAAGCTTGTTTAGCTTGTTGTGTTAAAACAATGTCTGTATAAGTTACTTTAAATTTCAAAAAAGTTTTGTAATAATGTTTAATTATCCTGTGGACTAAAAGTTTGTGAGATGTTGTGTGATTGTAAACTCGCCTTCATGCGAGGTAAACCTACCTCATTCCTGTTGAACCGTGGTTGTATCGGGCGGAGATCCGACATACCAATGGGTTATTCCGTTTGAAGTGTGTTGAGTTAGTATCGGCTGTGTAGCGATGACTAGCGCACTTGAGCCGGAATAATTCAAGAAGATTTTTCTACCAAATGGGCAGTATTTTATAGGGCAGCCGCGGCCTTAGAGTGCGGGCCCGGGGCTGTGTCGGCGGGGGAAGGCCGAGACGTGGTCGGACTCGGATGCGAGTCCGAGCCGGACTCGTGCTAGAGGTCGAGGATGACCCTGACGGGTAGGCCCCGCTTGTCAGCGTGAGAGATGGAGGGAAGGAGAGAAGCTGGCGCACAGGCAGGCCTTTGGCCTGGGGAGGAGGCGAGCGCAAGCAGCTGCTGGGCTGGGCTGCGTGGGGAGGGAGAAGAAAGCAAGAAGGCTAGCTAGGCTGGGCTGCAAGGGGGAAAGAGTGAGGGAAAAAGAAAACGAGGGAGTGGGTCGGGCCCAAATAGAAAAAGAGGGAGAAAAGGAATTATATTCAAAGTCATTTGAATTTAAATTTAAAATTTAAATTCCAATAGAAGACAAACAATAAAACAATATGATGCAGCATGAAATGCACAAAACCTATATTCCTTATATTTCTTTTTATAGTTAAGTAAATTATGATTAATTCACGGTAAATGCTATAAAATAAAAATAATGGAATAAAAACCTTATGGGTCCTAAAAAAATCTAGCAAAATTTATTTAGGTTTCTATTTTGAAAATTAGGGTGTTACAACTACCCAAATAATACTCGTGTAGTACTCCTAAGCTCGTATCTGGCTAGAATTTCCACATAACCCTGTCCCCCCAAACTATATAAGGGCGGCAGGGAACCCCTGCAAACAAGATCACCCAGATCAACACCTAAGGTAATACAAACCCCCCACATAGGACGTAGGGTATTATGTTGTCAGCAGCCTGAACCTGTCTAACTTTGTGTTCCTTGCACCTTCGAGTTCCTGATCCCGGCGACATCCAACTTACAAACTCACCACCTCGGGGGTATCCCTCGGTGGGCTTGGCGGTAAAACACTAACAGCTGATGTGCCAAGTAGGTGTGTTCATCGAGCATCCAAAGGAGAACTCGATGGCATCTTTCAGCTTCACCAGTAGCGTGCTCGATGAAGGCACAACGTTCATTTTTGGCTCCTGGATCTGCGTTGCCAACAGCTCGGGTGGTTTGAATGGCAACCTAGCTGACTCTAGGAAGCCAGAGGCCTCTGCAGCAAGTCAATGCAGTGACCTCGACGAGTTCGTCGACAACCTTGACAAGTTGTTTGATGAGGACATCTCTCCTTTGCATACAATGCAACAACCGATCACTAGAGCATGTGCGCGACAGTTGGACTCCAGGTACGTTCTAACCTTGTCAATTATTGTTTAGAACTTACACTTGGTTCCATGCATATTTTATTGATTAGGAATAATGGAGAGGACTAGAAAGGACTTGTAGAAGGCCAAGGAGTCAAGGAGGAGTAGCTAGGACGTCCACACCAAGGAGGAGTCTAGGTCCAACTCGACTTCGACTCCACCTCGGATTCCAGAACCACACTTCACCAAAATTGAGGCACAGGCTACATACGGAGTCGGATTTGGACGTTCTATATATGGTTGGAACCAGAATTTTATAAGGCTTCCAATGACACCAGTCCCACCTTGACTTCGACTCCACCTCGGATTCCAGAACCAGACTTCACCAAAATTGAGGCACAGGTTACATACGGAGTCGGATTTGGATGTTCTATATATGGTTGGAACCAAATTTCATAAGACTTCCAATGACACCAGTCCCACCTCAAAATTCCTTCTGAGGCGACAGGAATTTCGGAAACAAGTGCTGCGTCACCATCTTTTGGGCCGCTGGCCCGTGTATCGTGTTGGAGCCCGTTAGGGTTGCGTCCAGGGGACTTGCACGCCCTAACTCCTTTTTATTTAGTAGCTGTCGCTACTTAAGGGTATGGGAGGTAATGGTAGACGTCGTCCTCATGTTCCTGAGCAAGATAATGATCCTTATGCTAAGATTAAGTTTTCTATTCGACCGTTTTATGGATCTTATGATGCTGAGACTTAATTGGATTGGGAGATAACGGTAGAATAGAAATTTAGGTCCCATCTTGTTCGTGAGCGTCATAGAGTTAGACAAGCCACTAGTGAGTTTAAAGATTTCACTATCATTTGGTGGAACGAACTTGTCAATGTACATAATGCCCCACAGACATGGACTGCGTTAAAAGAAGAGATGCGTGCTAGGTTTGTTCCTCCATCATATAGACGTGATCTTCGTAGGAAATTACAACGCTTTGATCAGGGTGACATTGTCGGTGTTTTACCGGCTGCCCACCGAAGGGTATACCCGTGGTGGTAAGTTCAGGTGAGGAGATGCCGAGATCAGGAACTCGATGGTGCAAGGAACACAAGACTTTAGATAGGTTCGGGCCGCAAGGCGCGTAATACCCAACGTCCTGTATGGTGGTTTGTATTCCTTTGGGTGTAGAAGTTGTGTTTCGAATGGGTCCCTGCCCCTCCTTATATACCCAGGAGGTCAGGGTTACATGGATCCTAGCCAATACTAGCCAAGGAATCGTACCCGGTATAACTCGAGTAGTTTCCTTCTGTACCGACTAGCTTTATCTCCTACTCAAATGAGTAGAAAACAACATAAATAAGAGATAAGACGAGCTTTATCTCTTCACCCTGTTTAAACTACATTATGTACATAGCCCCATAGCCCAAGGTTTGACAAGCCCCTGAGCTCTTCGTAGCTGAGTACTACAGGCTTCTCGAGTACTTTCGAAGCAGTCTTCGGCTTCTCTTGAAGCTCCGTCTTGAAGTTTTTCTTCGAGTACTTTCTTGGCTGCATTGAAGCTATGAGATGCTCATGCCCCGAATTACTTCTTTGGTATGGTGTGCGATTGAAAAATCGCACTCCATATGGAGTAGCCCCCAAGCCTTAGGTTGAATCGGAGAATCAGACTGAGGGTCACATTAGTCTTGAATCTTTCTTACTTACTTTTCAAATAAATTTGAATAAATAAGTAGTCAATGCCACATATCCCGCAGCCCCCGAGCCTTGAATCCAAATCTCTCAGGTTTGGAAATAGGTTCCAAGAATCGTGGCATTGGTGTTACTCTTAAATTCCGAGAAAAACTCTTCACCCTCTGCTTAGTGAAACTGAGCCTCCCGCTAGTTTATTTAATCATGCAGTGACTTAAAATTTCTTCTGCACTCTCAGTCTTCATATGAGTCATCTTCGAATAGTTTTGCATCATCCAGCCCCCGAGCTTACGAGCCAGGAGAGCGAAAGAGCCATGTTGAGTAGTGTGCATCGCCCAGCCCCCGAGCCTGGGAACTAGCGAAACTGTAATAGCACGCCTGTCACACCCTAAAATATTTAATTTTAGGATGTGAATGTCTTTTACAATATGTTCATCTATCAATAGGATTTTTTTTGAGAATTTTAAAGATTTTTCTGGCAATTATTCTATTTATCCTAGAGCTAGATCCATTTATTTTATTATTTGGAAAGCTCTAAAATTCTTTTTCATGAATTCCAAGTATTTTATTTGGATTCCTCGTGACCCAAATTACCTCCCGAGTTTTCCTCGGAAAATTTTGAGATTCTTCCGGATATATTTTCCTTGGTTTGAAATATTTATCTGGACTTTTCTAGATTTATTTTAAACTTAAAAAATATGTTCTGGGAAAATATTTCTATTTTGATTTTCATCGCAGTCAGACCGAGCCGTATCTTTGTTGTATATCCTTTTAACCTTATCCTCTCCGAATCATTAAGAAGTTCCGTCGAGCTCCCGATCCTCTAACCGTTTCCCTGATCAAGTCATGCTCAAAAACGACGCCTCGCGGCTCATCTTCAGTGTTTTTCCAATGATGTTCGATCACCGTCAGCTCCAACGACTCGGCCTGATCCTTTCCTTCACTTTTCCGCGCTCTCGAATAACTCGTTCATGTTCAATCAGCTCAGTCAGCTCGTTTTCGTATTCACCACTCACCCGATCATGTTTCGGCTCATAAACGAACTCACTTGGCCCTTCTCGTTTCCTCTTTCTGTTACCTCTTCTATCCTCTCGTTGCTAGCTAAATTGTGGGACCCGCTGGTCGGTCCAATCCTGTCTCCCGTGAGCAATCCGGACTCAAGAACGAGTCCCAGCCCGATGCGCCGCCGTGTTCTTACCCTCGTTCGAGTTGGAGTCCAGCATGATATCTGCAGGCTTATTTAAACATGTCTTGCACCACCAGTTTCTCCAGTAGCCGGCCCTAATTTTTCTCCCCTACGTCAGCTCCTGTGTGCCCTATAAATTCTCGCGTAACCCTACCCTCTGCATCACATCCCTGCTGCCCATGTAGCCGGCCCTAGCTTTTCCTCGCGCCCCTGCTCTCCCTCCTTCTGCGCATCCACAAAACAGGTGCTGCCGCCGGCCACCAGGAGCGTCGTCGCCCTTCTGTGCATCTCCTGCCGCAACACTGCCAACCCCTGCCGGCCTCCTCGTCGCCTTGCCCAGGCCGCTCCTGCCCCTGCGCGCCGCCAGCAGCAGCTGCTGCAGCCGTTCCCTTTCCCCCGTCCTCCTGCACGGCCCCTGCATGACCATCACCGTCACCCCTGGCCCCTGCTGCTCGCGCCCCTGCTGCTGCTGCCAGCGCCGCCGTCGCCTAGCCCCCGGCGTCGCCCTGTACCCGTGCTGCGCTGCGCGCCCTGCACTTCCCCCCCCCCTGCACCACGCTGCCCTACAGCCCCGCTGTCATCCCCTGCAAGCTGCACGCACAGAATCGCCCAGAAACAGATGAACAGAACAGACCTGACATTGCTGTTTTCTCTCGCGAAATTCGATCGCCTCGGTGCATCTCCGCTGCGGGTAAGACATGGAATCGAACCCCCTCCCTCTCCTCTTTCTTTTCCCCCACTTCCCGTGCTCTCCCATGGTCTAAATCGCTCCAATTTTGTCTAGCAGCAATCTCCCGTGCAGCAACCATGGAGGAACTCGAGATCTTGCAATCCAGTCCCTGGAGAAAGATGTAATTTTCCTGTTCTTTCTTGTGTCCTGTAAAAATTGCAGAAAACCCCCTAGATCTATTCCATCTTCTCAATCCAGCCACACCATGGGATTTTTCAGATCTAACCCTAATCTTTTCCTGTTTTGCAAGCACTATTTTCTGTGTCTTGTATTTCTTTTCTGCTAACCCCTAAAGTCTATAGTTAATTTCGTATAGGTCCTTGCAGTGCTGTTTTATGCGTAGTTTCCGCGTTTTATATCCTTTTCGATCCGTTCTTTTTGCGTTAGTCTTCTAAAACCCTAAGCTATCGTTTAGTAGCATTGTTGTGCCGTAATTCCTGTTTTTAAAATTAAATATCAATTTAATTTGAATAATATCCTCTCATCTAGTTTTCCGAAATAAAATCCAATTAAGTCTTTTCTCCGGTTTTCATAACTAATGTTAATTTGATTAATATCCACTTAAATGTGTTTGTAATTTAATTTGTTTAGTTCAACTCGAATCATAAAGTTATGCGTTTAGATGTTCTCACAAGTTTTCTTTTCTAATTAATTATTTAATTAGTGTAATTTATACATAGAGAATTGTATATAAAATTTGACTAAGTTCTACTTCGTCTTTATAAATGCAAATATAATATGAGTTAATTATAATTAGGGATATTCTCTTTTGAATATCTTTTACATTGGTTTTCTAAATTAAAATAAATGAAAGCCTATCGTTCTTTTATCCTTTTATAATATAAATCTTCCGATAGCTATTTCTTTTCAACCCTAGCTCCGTTTTCCGTGTTTCTTTCTTTCTCGTGACCGTAGCATCGAGCCTTATCCTTTAGTTCCTCTTTTAAAGCTTTCCTTTTGTTTGTTGTATCTGTTCTTAGTCGTTCTTGTTTGTTTGCTTGCTCGTATGTTTTGAGCCCGTTGTGTCAGACCCGGGGTCACCGGGCTGGGCATGTCGCGAAGTTTAAGAGATTAAGCCCGTCTTATCTCTTATTCATTTTGTTTATCTCTTGTTTATCCCGTTTAAATAGGAGATAGGGCTAACCAACACGGGAAGGATCTACTCGAGATCAGTTCTGGTGTGATCCCTCGGTGGGGGTTGGTTAGCATCTTTGTAACTCTGGCCTCTCGGATATATAAGGGAGGTCAGGGACCCCCCTCAAAAGAGATCATTAGGTCATTCTACACCAAAGGGAATACAAACCACCATACAGGACGTAGGGTGCTACGCTCCGTGCGGCCCGAACCTGTCTAAGTCTTGTGTTCCTTGCACCTTCGAGTTCCTGATCTCGGCGTTCCCTCACCCAAAACTTACCACCTTGGGTATATCCCTCGGTGGGCAGCCGGTTAAACACCGACAGCTGGCGCGCCAGGTAGGGGAGCGCGTCGAAGATCCACCGGCGAGCTCGATGGCTTCGTTCAGATTTGTCAGGTCGGTTCCCTCTCAGGGCACGACGTTTGTTTTTGGTTCATGGGTCTGCATCGCAGATGGTGCGGGCAGTTTCCGGCGATTCCTTGTCGACATGAAGCCAAGGACCTCCGCTACGGATTTCTGCAGCGACCTCGACAAGTTTGTCGACGACCTCGACAAGTTTGTCGACGACCTCGACAACTTGCCGCTCCACGCTCCCGCAGCACAGGACAAGGTGGAGTCCGCTTCAGCCTCGACTTCTTCTGGTGTTGCGGCAACTCTCCCTGGTTTGGACTTGTTCCAATCTAGGGATTCGCTTAGCCGATCTCAGCTCGGTTTGTGCGAATCGGCCACTGGTCTTCAGGAGGCCGACGCCTTTGGGTCCCTCTCCATGTTTGAGAAGGACCTGAACTTGTTACTCCAGATCGGAAAACTTGAAGCCACCGCGGGTCGGGGGGCTTCGGGTTGTTCCGGTGCCGGTGATCTGGTGGTCACCTCCTTGCTGGGGGGGCACGTGGTGCACTGGAGGGGCGTAATGCTCCCCAAACCACTCGAAGCAGAGGATCGACTCGTGGCTCACCTCGAGCCCTTGCCTTTTCAGGAAGGCAGGCCGTTGGCCACCGCGACGGAGGGGACGACTGAACTAGTCGACGAAGGTTCTCACGAGCTTTCCTCCCGCCAGGTGCTGATGGCCGAAGAAGGCGAGGACGGTGGGGATTTTCTCATCGACAATTTTGAAGCGATCTCCGAGGATGAGATCACGGCCAATGTTGGTGACGAGAACGACGCCGATCGTGAAGCGCGGAGGGCCAGAAACAGGGCCCGCACAATCCGGCGGAGGAGGGCCAACGAGCGTAGGCGATCTATGCATCGCGAGCTTGATCCTGAGTTCGCCGCCGTCAGCGAACGGGGGTTTCGGACTCCGGTGGCCAACATCGCTAGGGTTACGGCCATCCTCGAGCGCAGCCATGACCCGGAGGTACGTCAAGCACTCTTGTACGCGCAGAGGGCTTGGATCCAGTTGTATCAACACAACCCGGCGCCTACCATCAGGGAGGAGCGTGTGGGAGAGAGTCGAAGTCAGGCCCACAGCCGAACGGCTGGCGGCCGTCCTCGACGTCAACCCAGCAACGACAACGCTTGTGGGAGCCAGACCCCTGGCAGGAGGCAGCAGCCACCGCAAGGGGGTCAGCCACGACAAGCCCATCATCGACTCCCTCCGGAGGATCTGCGCCAACACATCAATGAAGGCCGTGATGCACGCACCGTGATTTCTTCCAGGCGCAAGACCCGTGAAGAAGTCGAGAATAAAGGTACTGACTGCAGCGATCGATTTCCTGCTTTTTCTGCTCGTTTCAGCAGCTACAAGTACCCGGAGGGCTTCAAACCGATCGGCATCATCAAGTACGACGGCAAGCAGGCTCCCCAGCAGTGGCTTCGTTGCTACTCCACGGCCATTGACGTCGCGGGGGGCTCAAATATCACCAAAGTCGTCTACTTCCCGATGGCTTTGGACCCTGCGCCGCTCACTTGGCTGGAGAGCCTTGGCAGCAACACAATCGACTCGTGGGAATGACTTAAGAAGGTCTTCATCGATAATTTCCAGGGAGCAATTACCCGTGCAGGTACTCGACACGATCTTGCCCAGTGCAAGCAGGAACGTAACGAGCTTCTACGGTCCTACACGTGTCGCTTCTTCGACGTCCACGCCACCATCGCGAACATCTCGGAGGAGGACATCATCGACTGCTTTTACAACGGCATCACCGACCCGAGCATATACAGAGATTTCGGGCGGAACAGGCCGAAGACCGTTGCGGGCCTTCGTGATATGATGCACGATTGGTCCGAGCAGGAGGAAAAGATGCGGGAGCGGTTCCCGCGGCGCCATGATAGCAATCTGCGGCGCCCAAATGACAACCGCAGCGACAAAGGCCAGCGGGACTTTTCCGGGCCACCCCGGAAACGAAAGCCAGATGATGTCATCGCGGCTATCGATCGTCCTTCGCGGGGCAAGAAGTCGACGACGCAGGAGGAATTCGAGAAATTCCTGCAGAAGAAGTGCCCATGGCATCCGGGCGCCAGCCATGCCGCCATTGACTGCTACCACCTCCGGAGGACGTTCAGCAACACCGGTGGTGGAAAGAAGAATAAGAAGCCTGCTGACAAAGAACCCGAGGATGACGATCACGATGACCAGGGGAGTAACCCAAAGTTTCAGGATGCCTCGAAGGTCGTCAACGTTATCTTCGGCGGTGATGAGGATTTCGGTTCCAGGAGGGACCAGAAGCTGCTTCTTCGGGAGATCTTGTCCGTCGAGCCGGCGGTACCACGGCCGCTCCGTTGGTCGGAGGTCCCCATCTCGTTCTCTCGTGACGATCAGTGGACGAGCTTCTCGGAGCCCGGTAAGTTCCCATTGGTCCTGGATCCTATGGTGGCAGAGGTCAAGCTTACCAAGGTCCTCATCGATGGCGGAAGCGGGCTCAATCTCATCTTCGTCAGTACTTTGAAGAAGATGGGCCTGGATTTCAAGGATATGCTGATGCCCAGCAAGTCTCCCTTTTACGGGATCGTCCCAGGTAATGCGGCGCATCCGCTTGGCACGGTGGTCCTCCTAGTCACCTTTGGTACGCGGGAGAACTATCGTACCGAGTTCATCAAGTTTGAGGTGGCTACTTTTGATTCCTCTTACCATGCAATATTGGGTCGTCCGGCACTAGCTAAGTTCATGGCAGTGCCGCACTATGTTTATCTGCTTCTTAAGATGCCAGGACTCGGTGAAGTGCTCACCCTCCGTGGCGACTTGAAGAAGTCATACGACTGCAACCAGGAGGCGATCCAATATGCTTCGACTACTCGTGTGCCAGATGCTTCGGGAGAAATACTCGCGGCCGCGCAGCAGCTTTCCCAGTCTGGGCTGGAAATTCCCTCCAAGAAGGCCAGCAAGTCGAGCATCCAGTCGACTGATGGCGCGGCCCTCAAGACGATCCAGCTCCAGGAGGGAGATCCATCTAAGACCGCCGTCATTGGCGCGGGCTTAGGCGACAAATAGGAACTCGCGCTCGTCAGCTTTCTTCGGGCTAACCGAGACATATTCGCATGGAAACCTGCGGACATGCCAGGGGTGCCCAGGGAGTTGATCGAGCATGCTTTGAATGTAGACCCGAAGGCCATGCCCAAAAAGCAATGCCTCCGGAGGTTTGCTCAAGACAAGCGTGAGGCCATTAAACGAGAGATCGCTAAACTCCTCGCGGCTGGATTCATTAAAGAAGTAATTCATCCAGAGTGGGTAGCGAATCCCGTGCTTGTAAAGAAAAAGAACAATGAATGGAGAATGTGTGTCGACTACACCGATCTCAACAAGCATTGCCCAAAAGATCATTTTGGGCTGCCGCGCATTGACCAAGTCGTCGATTCGACGGCTGGGTGTGTACTTCTTTGTTTTCTTGATTGCTACTCAGGGTATCATCAGATTGCGCTCAAGGAGGAGGACCAAATCAAGACTGCATTCATCACCCCATACGGGACTTATGCGTACAAAACAATGTCTTTTGGGTTGAAGAATGCAGGAGCAACATACCAACGCGCGATCCAGATGTGTTTCGCGGATCAGCTGCACCGGAATGTTGAGGCTTATGTGGACGATGTGGTCATCAAGACCAGGGATTCCGATAGCCTGATCGAAGATTTGGAAGAAACATTTAGTAGTCTACGCAGATATCGGTGTAAACTCAATCCCACCAAGTGCGTCTTTGGAGTACCTTCTGGGAAATTGCTTGGGTTCATCGTCAGCAACCGGGGCATCGAGGCCAACCCTGTCAAGATCACGGCCATCACTGATATGGAGGCTCCGGCCACAATCAAGGATGTGCAGAAGCTGACAGGTTGTATGGCGGCCTTGAACAGGTTCATCTCCCGACTCGGGGAGAGAGGACTACCTTTCTTCAAGCTCCTAAAACGCCAAGACAAGTTTCAATGGACGGAGGAGGCCGAGCGAGCTCTACAAGACTTGAAAACTCACCTCCAGTCGCCTCCAATCCTTACCGCTTCGCTACCGGAAGAGGATCTACTACTCTACATTGCGGCAACAACCCATGTTGTCAGCAGCGCTATTGTAGTTGAGCGAGGCGAAGAAGGCCATGCGTTCGGAGTGCAGAGGCCCGTCTATTTCGTCAGCGAAGTCCTCTCCGAGTCAAAAGTCCGGTACCCAGCTGTTCAAAAGCTCTTATATGCAATTTTGATCACATCAAGAAAGTTGCGCCATTACTTCGACGAGTACAAGATCACTGTGATTACGGACTTCCCGCTGGCGGATATTCTCCATAATCAAGATGCCACGGGACGCATATCTAAGTGGGCAGTGGAACTGGGGGCTTTGTCAATTGACTTCAAGCCACGCACTGCCATCAAGTCACAAGCTCTAGTCGACTTCATGGCTGAATGGAGGGAGAATCAAGTCCCAACCCCAGTGGACAAGCCAGAGCACTGGACCATGTATTTTGATGGGTCCCTCAAGCTCGACGGCGGAGGCGCTGGTGTCTTGCTCATCTCCCCACGAGGCGAACAATTGAAGTACGTCCTTCAGATCTTATGGAAGGTATCTAATAATGAAGCCGAGTATGAAGCCTTGCTTCACGGGCTTCGTTTGGCGATATCACTAGGGATCAAGCGATTACTTGTGTATGGCGATTCTCTTCTTGTCGTTCAGCAGGTCAATAAGGAGTGGGACTGCAACAAGGAAACAATGGAGGCATACGTCCAGGAAATGCGCAAGCTGGAAGGCAAGTTTTCTGGCTTGGAGGTTCACCATGTGCTACGGGAGCACAACGTTGGCGCGGATATCCTGTCCAAGTTAGGGTCAACACGCGCTCAAGTCCCGCCGGGAGTCTTCGTCCAGGAGCTTGATCAGCCATCCATCAAACCTTCTCCGCAAGTAACCATCGACTCGGGTTCCCAACAACCCGATCGAGAGGTTCTGATGCTGGGGGAGGACTGGCGAGCGGCTTTCATCGACTTCATTCAAGACCAACGGCTACCAGCGGGAATTGACGCTAAGAGCACGGAAGCGGCGCGCGTCTTAAGACGAAGCAAGGGCTTCGTCCTGGTCAACGGCAAGCTCTACAGGCGTGGCGCTCGGTCAGGAGTTCTTATGAAGTGCGTCACGAAGGAAGATGGGTACGACATACTACGAGAGATCCACGAAGGCGTCTGCGGCAACCATGCGGCGTCAAGAACGCTGGTTGGGAAAGCATACAGGGCCGGCTTCTGGTGGCCCACTGCAGTAACCGACGCGGAGGATCTCGTGCGCAGGTGTCAAAACGGCCAATTCTTCGGCAAACAGACCCATGTTCCTGCTCATAGCCTCATCACTATACCACCATCGTGGCCTTTTGCTTGTTGGAGTCTCGACATGATCGGGCCCTTCACGACGGCGCCAGGCGGTTTTACTCATGTTCTGGTGGCTATCGACAAGTTTACGAAGTGGATCGAGTACAAGCAAATCGCCAAGCTCACGCCAGACCGGGTTGTTGACTTCATCTCGGATATTTTGCACCGGTTCGGCTTCCCCAACACTATCATCACGGACTTGGGGTCAAACTTCACGGCCAACCATTTCTGGGAATTCTGCGAGAACGCTTGCATCGAAGTCAAATATGTCTCAGTTGCACACCCGCGGGCCAATGGACAAGTCGAACGGGCGAACGGCTTGATAATCGACGGTCTCAAGAAGCGACTATACGATGAAAATAGCAAGAAGGGAGGCAAATGGGTACACGAGCTGCCGCATGTAGTCTGGGGGCTTCGGACTCAGCCGTCCAAAGCCACAGGCCAAACACCTTTCTTCCTCGTATATGGATCTGAAGCCATTTTACCAACCGATATCATGTGGAAGTCCCCAAGGGTTGAAATGTACAATGAAGGCGAGGCGGACGAGGCGAGGCAGTTAGAGCTCGATTCTGTGGAAGAAGCTCATTGCACCGCCCTTGTCCAGTCAGCCAGATACCTGCAGGGGATCCGCCGATACCATGATCGCAACGTCAAGGAGCGGTCATTCAGCGTTGGCGACCTGGTTTTACGTCGTATCCAGGACGAATCTGGCCTACACAAACTCAATCCAAGGTGGGAGGGCCCGTTCGTCGTCAAGCAGGTCACACGGCCAGGATCGTATCGACTACAATGCCCCGAGGGCCAGGACATCCCAAACTCCTGGAACGTCCAACACCTGCGCAAGTTCTACCCATAAGCAAATACCTGGTGATATCCGAATTCCTCAGGGGCTTGGACGATCTCCTTTTTTCGATGCATATTGGAGGCTATGAGCCACAATATTCAGGTTGAACATTTATTCTCCGGCGCACGACGGCCACGGCCACGAACCAACACTCGTGTAGACTGGCCGCTCGTCGTGAATAAAGTTGTGACTACATTCACAACTTATCGACTTTACTTTTTGTCGAACCATCTGCTCTGGCTACAACTCCTCGATATATAGAGTTCCGCCGCGACCTTGGGTGGTCGCACGCGACCGAAGTCGCACCTTGTCCAACTCAGTTGATCCGCTCGACTGGATCAAAAACAGCACGTTGGACGGGCTCGCATGAAGAGCTACCTCGACTACATCCTGAGTGGCGGCACTCAGAACAGTCATGTTTTTGCCAAAAGAATGGCCAAAACGCGGCAACGACCGCACCTGCTCCTAATAAGCCCGATCCGTCCGCCCGGGTCTCACACAGCTTACGGAGCACGCTCATAAGCAGGAGCGATTTTCGACTACACTCAGAGTCGCCGCACTCGAGCTAGTCCTAATTTTTTTCCCTACGCACGGCAAACCCGCGACGATGCTCGCGTTCCTTCCTAACGAGTCTAGGCCTACAATTCCGGGTTGTGGGCCACTTGTTAGACGAGTTCCTACACGGAACTACGGCTACCTTCAGGGTCGTTGCACCCCTGGGTAGTGTCTGCTACTTGCGCCTTGTAAGCCTGGACATTCGCTCAGCATAGGCACACACACACACAAGTAGAGACAACGACATAAACATATATACAAGAGAACGAGTACTTGTTCCTCATACCCTAATCCTGCAGTACACTGTGTACAATTTGTTCTGCTACAGGTTGGGCTTCACGCAGGTACTCTTCAAAACGCTCGTCCGAGTAGTCTGCCGCCATCCCCTGCGCAAAAATGTCTAACTGCGCATTGGGCACGAAGGACTTTACATATGCAAGGGCGTTGCTCACGCAAGCGACTGGAGCTTCGGATAAAAACTTGAGCATTTTCTTCGGGGCTTCACGGAGCCATCCCAGCAGGGGCCGCGGGCCTGCCTCGCCTTCTTCTGGCGGGTCCACCATGTCGACCAGTTCCTAGGCGGCTCCCTGGAGGTCCTCCAGCTCCTTGCGCCGCTGCTCGTCCTTCTCGCCCAGCGCTATGACTTGCTGAAGGCAGTCGACGAACTGACGTTCAGTGTCGTCGATCACCTTCCGCAGCCTTTCGACTTCACGTCAGTAAGCAGCTCCTCTTTGTGTTTTATTACTTTCCTAAGCTCTGTGGTGAAGATGTTTCAGCAAGCAAGTGAAATCACTAAGCAAAAGTACTCGAGGGAAACGGGGGCCTACCTTGGTGCGCCTTCTTTTCGGCCTTGAGCTGCTCCTGGTACTCCGCTTGTTGCTCCTTGACCTGTTGTTGGAGCTCGGAGTTGGCCTCTTCAAGGTTCTTCAGGTCATTCTTGAGCAGCCAGGTCTCTCGAGTGCTTTCCTGCTTCAGCATATCAAGCTCGCGCTGCAGGTAGCAGTTCTTCGTCTTCTCCTCGGAAATGCGCTTGTGCAGGGCACCTAACTCCCGCGCGTCACTCACAACCGCGCGGAGTTTCTCCAACTTCTTCTGGGATTTGGTAATCATATGCTGCGCCAAAGGAGGAGAATGAGTACTAAACAACTCACCAATGCACACACCCGGAACTTTACGCGAGTACTACCATGGAGAAGTTGTATAACTCCTTGAAGGTGCTCTTGAAGGTCTCCAGGTTCTCGGCTGTTAGCAGAAGATCATCCACCAGGTCGGTGGTGATGATGTTCTGGTACCCTGGCCCGGTCCTCAGCACCTCACGGGGACTCTCCGAGGGCTCGGCGGCATCCCCGGACGGCGGCGGCTGGACACCTGCAAGCATACGAAGTAGTCACCATATTGTCCTCGGACCCTGGCATCAAGCCGCGGGCGGGTAAGCGCGTACCTGTACCACTGCTAGGAGCGGCACCAGGGGCCACGACTTGTTCCCCACCACTGGGCCCGGCTCCCTCTTGCCCGGACCCGGGAGGCGGCAAGTCGGGGAGCCCCGCACCCGCTGCCGGGGCCACGACTTGTTCATCGCCACCGGGTCCGGCTCCTTCTTGTTGGGACTCGGGAGGCGGCAAGTCGGGGAGCCCCGCATCTGCTTCAGGGGCCACCTCTGCGGGTACAGGCCCCCCAGGCGCCGAGGGCTCGGGGGCTGCTGCAGCCAAGGCAGGCGCCGCAGCCCTACCCGGTTCCAGCTGGAGTTGCACCGCACTCGCAGCCCTGGCGACATCGACAACATGGTTATCCACGCAGGCGCGGTCAAGCATTTCAAGCGATCGAAGCAAAACTTACAGTGTCGACTTCTTCTTGGCAGCCTTCTTCACCCGCCAGGCCTGCCGAGGAACGCTCGTCGCTGATGGCGAGGCTTGGCCGGCCGATGGAGGGGTTCCCGCCACGGCAATTGTCACCGCCACGACGTCGGAGGGGCCTGTCCCCACCCTTTTGGGTTCAGACCCGGGTGGTGGAGCAGGAAGATTGCAAGGGGGTGCCGTTAGTGTTCGGCATCATTGGAACTTGGTAACTGGCCCAAACAACAACTCCGTACCTGGAGGACTCGACTTCTTCGGCCTTGCGTTTGCGCATCTGCCGCTGACCTTTCGGCACCGGTGGCAGAACGCCGGCCAACTCCAAGCTCTGGTCGGAGGAGCTCTCCCGGCGCGTTCCCCCCTCGGTTCCTTCACTCGCCGGCGAGTCCACGCACTCGGAGGACTCGCCGCTGCCTCGAACCGTAGCAGGGCGAGTTGCCGTGGTGGCAACGGCGGCAGCTGGGCGCGGTCCTTCTCCGGCGTCTTCCCCCGCCCGCGGGCCCGCGCTCTCGGCGGACTCGTTGCGGCTTTGAGCCGCAGCAAGGCGAGCCTTCTTGGCGGCTGCGGCCGCAGAGGGGAGGAGGTGATATGCTCGGGGGAGGTCCGGTTGCGGCGGGTAGCTGCAGTACAACTCCGAGTGCCCCTGCAGAAAAGTTTTTCAGTACACCATCGGCGCAGTAACAGATTTCTTCAGTAAAAGAAGTCGAACACTCACCGGAGGGGGCGGATTTTGCGCGGTGAACAGAGTGGGCACGTATGGCACGGCGTTCACGTCCACCAGCACCCGCTGAACTCGCTGGAGCGCGACTTCGTCGGGTACCTCTTCTGTGCACATACGAGAAGGGTCAGCGGGGCCGGTGTACTCGAAGCCCAGATTGCAGCGCTGCTGGATGGGTTGGACGCGGCGCTTGTAAAAGGAGAACATGACGGAGGCGCCGGTCACCCCCTCCTTCTTCAGTGCTTCGATGGCCTCCAGCAGCTCCTTGACTTGAATCATTTCCATGCCGGAGGGTTCAAGGTTCCACTCCCCCCTCACCACGGGCGGTTTGCTCGACTTCGTCGGCAGGGGGGGAGCATGGTTTTCGATGTAAAACCAGAGGTTTTTCCACCCAGGAAGGTTGGAGGGGAATCTATATGCAAGGTATCTCTCGCCGGCCTGCTGTCGCAGTTGGATGCCGGCGCCCCCTACTACGGCGAGTTTTTTCGTGGTTGGCTGGGGTTTCACGCGGAAGAGGAAGCGGAATAGATCCCAGTGGGGCTCAATTCCGAGAAATGCTTCACAAAAGTGGATGAAAATGGAGATGTGGCAGATGGAATTCGGGTTGAGGTGATGGAGCTCAAGCCGTAGTAGTAAAGAAGGCCGCGGAAGAAAGAACAAGTGGGGAGGGCCAATCCCCGTTCGGCAAAATGGAAGAATGTGACGATTTCGTCGACATTCTCCATGGGGAAAGGTTCACGGAAAGAGGGGCGCCAGTTAACAAGGTTTTTCTCTTGGAGCAACCCCTCGGAAACCAGTTTGTTCAGATTGTTAAGGGAGCACTTACTGTGTGACCATTCCTCGGTCGATGGTTCTGCCGCTTTCTTCTTCCCCTCGATCTCCGACTTCTTAGGCACCATCTCCAGTGCGCTACGCCACGAGATGCTCGGGGGCTGCAGGGAGAGGGGCGGGGGAGTTGGAGTGGGGGGATCTCCTTGGGCAGTGGCGGCGGCGTTCGGCTCAGATTGGGGTTTTGGTGGTTTTTGGCGGAATGCGGACTGAAAGCACATTTTTCCCTCCTATGGGCGCGGGGTTAAGTAACCTGCGGGATGGGGAAAAGTTACTGTTCAGAAGACCAAGATTCGTTTTGTGGAATATTCCGAAGGTGAGGGGTCACTTGGTGGTCTGATTAGATTGAATATTTGATTAATCATTTTTTCAGGGCCAATTAGCCCGAAAGAAGGGGTTTTTCGAATCTTTGGTCTAATTGCATCATTTGTACCATCACTTTGGTCTCCCCTTACAGTGTCATTGTTTAGCCTGTATGCCACGATTTTTTGGACCCTTATCTCCAATTTCGTGGGATTTGGATTCAAGGCTCAGGGGCTGCGGGGTACGTGGCATCGACTACTTATTGTTCAAGTTTCTTTGAAGGATAAGGAGGATTACAAATTAATGGGACCCCCAGCCTGATTCTCCGATTCAATCTGAGGCTCGGGGGCTACTCCATATGGAGTGCGATTTTTCAATCGCACGCCATAACAGAACTAAAATTCGGGGCATGAGCACCTCATAGCTTCGATGCGGCTAAGGAAGTACTCGAAGCAGGGTTTCAAGACGAAGCTTCAGAAGAAGTCGAAGACCGCTTCGAAAGTACTCGATAAGCCTGCAGTGCTCAGCTACGAAGAGCTCGGGGGCTTGTCAGACCCGGGGTCACCGGGCTGGGCATGTCGCGAAGTTTAAGAGATTAAGCCCGTCTTATCTCTTATTCATTTTGTTTATCTCTTGTTTATCCCGTTTAAATAGGAGATAGGGCTAACCAACACGGGAAGGATCTACTCGAGATCAGTTCTGGTGTGATCCCTCGGTGGGGGTTGGTTAGCATCTTTGTAACTCTGGCCTCTCGGATATATAAGGGAGGTCAGGGACCCCCCTCAAAAGAGATCATTAGGTCATTCTACACCAAAGGGAATACAAACCACCATACAGGACGTAGGGTGTTACGCTCCGTGCGGCCCGAACCTGTCTAAGTCTTGTGTTCCTTGCACCTTCGAGTTCCTGATCTCGGCGTTCCCTCACCCAAAACTTACCACCTTGGGTATATCCCTCGGTGGGCAGCCGGTTAAACACCGACAGGTTGCTTGTCTGACGTTAGAAGGAGCGTGACCCAAGAGCTTTGAAGATATAGAGTTTCAAGAACAAGAGTTGAAGACTCTGAGCAGCTATTCGCTAAAAGAAAGGCAAGTGTTTCCTTGATCATGCTTTTGTCCTAATAATCACAATAAATACAACATTTTCTTTATATGCATGCATGTGTCCTAATTTTGATGGATCCTAATTAAGGATATGCCTAGTCTTTATGATCATTCCTTGTCAACATGGGTTTTATCTTTATTGTTGGGTAGCTATTGCTTAGTTGCTTCAACTGGTTATGGTTGGGGAATAATATATAATCATGATGACAACAATGATGATGTTATACCTGTTTTATCCATGTTCATGCTCTTGGTGATGTTAATCACAAGATTATATGTTTTAATTGGAACATGGAGAACCACCAGGAAAACAGTGCAACCACAATACTATATGGCTCTGTTCTTGGCTAATTAATTAGAGACTCTAGTTTATGATAATCTTACCGAAAGGGCAAGAGGGGTTGCATCGACGGGGTATAGCTCGGTCCTTTTGAGGCACATGGCTATGTGGTCCTTGGCTAAGGTATTTCCTCATTAGGGAGGGTTATGACCGCTTTGACTTGAAACCTTAGCGGATTATCATAAGTTAGGGAATCTTTGTAAAGGCCTCGTAGTGAATCCCTTGCCACTCACCTCGGAAGTGTTTAAGAGGCTAGCTACCTCGGGCAAATCGGGGAGACATGAATTGTGGGTAAAGTGTACAACCTCTGCAGAGTGAAAACTGATATATCAGCCGTGCTCACGGTTAAGAGCGGCTTGGACCCTCACATGATAATTGAACTTGAAGATGAATTAAATCGTGGACCATGGCTATGGTTATGGTTATTTTGGACCATGTGTATGGTTGTGGTTATGCTTATGCTGTATCTCTTCTCTCTCTTTTAATGTGGGTTTTTGGTATAAACTCATACCATAGTAATCAGGTGCTAATAAAATTTGACCAATTAAAATTGCTTATCGCAGTAAGCCAGTCAGCCTTTCCTTGCTTGGCCTTCATGTCATATAATTCCCAACACTTGCTGAGTACCAACCATAAGTGTACTCACGCTTGTTATAATTGCTGCTCAGAGGAGAAAGTGATCTGAAGTCTTTTGAAGATGATGCTGAGTTCTAGGCCTGCGGAACCCCCGGTCGATTGCCTGTGAAGTGTGGAGTCTTCGTTTCTAGGATAAGCTGTATAACTCTGATAATCTTTATAGTCTTTTAATTCTCTTTTCGTGATACTGTTGCTGATTATTCACTGATGAAGTCACTATATGTATGGAACTTGATCCTGGCATACATATAGTTATGCTTTCGGTTTTGTTCTTAAAACCGGGTGTGACAGAGGTGGTATCAGAGCTGTGTCGACCGTAGGACGCCATCCTAGATTGCAATGGTCGTTTTCTAAGATCTATTCAGACATAAAAGTCATATTTTACCATATCCTTGACCCTCTCGACGTTTATTCCTCATCCTTCTTCATTTATCTCACCCTTGATGCTGCTTTTATCTAACTCTGTATTCTTTTCTTTTATTCCCTCATTTCCATTGCTTCTACATCTCACAAATTCCTTGTCTACTTGTACCCTCAATGGCATTGGTTACCTTGTATCCATTTGTTCCAATTTACCTCCTCCTTGATTTCAAGTTTGGCCACTTTGGAAATCCCCTTGTCTTCTATTCCAAGAGGATTTATTTTTCTCCTCTCCTTTTGGTTACAAACGCTAGATTGTCCGACCTTGTACCCCGAATAATGGAAGTAGCAGTCTACTACAAGAAGTCAAGCTAGAGCAACTGAAGACTACACTGGACTCATAGGCGTTACACTCAAGAAGTCAATGTTCTGCCAGACAAGCTGAGAGAGATGCCTAACTCAAGAATGCTGAAGCTTAGGATATGACCCATACTTAAGAGGTTTCCCTTTTCAGTTGTAAAACGCTAGTTCCGGTTGTTCGATAGTTTGTTTTGGTGTGCTTGTAATGCTTGTTGTTTGCTCTTGACTGCTTAGACTCCTTGTCCTTGCTTGTTGATGCGTTGTCCAGTCTTGTGCCTGCAATGACATCATTTATCCCTTAGTTTTCTCAACCACGATATCCTCACGTTCCAAAGCATAAGCCAGCAGAAAAGACCCAAACCCAAATTCCATCTTTTTGTCTCGATACCCATATTATCATATCGCTCTACTCCTAGTCAGAAGCTCTTTGCCTTATCTCTCCTTTCTATCTCTAGACTTTACGAATCTCTCGTCAACGCCGTCTTCCTGCTCCTTAGCGAAAGTTAGCACAGAAGACCAAATCCATTTTCTCTCTTTCATGATACTCATCTTGTTACCTTGTCGCCTCCTTTCGACCACAAGGTTTTTGTAAATCTCTCGTCAACCCCATCTGCTTGGAAGCACATGAAGAAGATCCAATCATCGTCCCTCTTGATACCCATCTTGCCATTGATACCCATCTTGCCATATTGTCTTACCCCTTATAAAAAAAAACTCTATGTTCTATCTCCCCTTCCAATCACCAGCCCTTGTGAATCTCTCGCAGCGCCTTCTGCTCAATCCAGCTGAAAGCAAGTGAAGATCCAAAGCCAAATTCTCTCCTTTCTCGATACCCGCCTTGAAATCTTGTTGTCTTCTTGCTGAAATCTTTTTGCCCTAGCTCTCGTCTTTGCCACCAACCCTTGCGAATCTCGGACGAGATTCTGTTTAAGGGGGGTAGTTCTGTCACACCCTAAAATATTTTAATTTTAGGATGTGAATGTCTTTTTACAAT